>NC_090255.1:4157861-4290361 GCF_037325665.1 Littorina saxatilis
GTAGTAGGTGTTGAAGCGCTGAAGCGTGACGCCGTGACCGTCGAACATGAAAAGGTCCCCACCCTGACCCAGGGCGCAGGTGGCACGAGGAGGTGGCTGTAAGGGGGGTTGTGGTTTGACGATGCTGCAGTCGCTACCTTGGTACCCCGTGGTGCAGCTACTGCACTTGTCTCCTTGCCACTGGGGCTGGCACGCACACCTGATCGCACAGAATTGTACAATCAATTTGTTAAAGGTACTTCGTCTTCTTTTGTGTTTATTTATGGGCTGAAACTCCCACGTACACTCGTGTTTTTTGCACGAGTGGGTTTTTACGTGTATGACCGTTTTTACCCCGCCATTCAGGCAGCCATACGCCTCTTTCGGGGGATGCATGCTTGGTTCAAAACTGCCTAAAAACATAATAGACTGTGAATGATTCATCAAGATAGAGAGAGAGAGAGAGAGAGAGAGAGAGAGACAGAGAGAGAGACAGAGACAGAGAGACACAGACAGAGAGTGAGAGACAGAGACAGAGACAGAGACAGAGAGACACAGAGAGAGAGAGAGAGAGAGAGAGAGAGAGAGAGAGAGAGAGAGAGAGAGAGAGAGAGAGAGAGAGAGAGAGAGAGAGAGAGAGAGAGAGAGAGAGAGAGAGAGAGTCATTAGCACCCAAAACAACATGACACCATAAAACACATGCGAATGTAGACTGAAGAAGTACGATCTCGAACAGTGAGGTAACCGATTTTGAATAAGTGCACTGCACTGTAGAGAACATTGTACTGTAGGGGGGCTGGGTAGGTCATTTGATAGAGCACTGGACTTGTGATCCTAGAGTCACAGGTTCGAATCCCGGCCGGGACGGACACGGGTCAACTTTATGTGCAGACTCAAGAGGCGGTATCCACTTCCCACGCCCGTGTCACCACAGTGGCACGTAAAAGACCTCGGTCATTCTGCCCGGTAGCTCAGTTGGTAGAGCACTGGACTTGTGATCAGAAGGTCGCAGGTTCGAATTCGGGCCGGGACGACACGGGTCAACTTTATGTGCAGACCCAGAGACCGAAGCCATGTCCCACCCCCGTGTCATCACAATGGCACGTAAAAGACCTTGGTCATTCTGCCATAAGTGCAGGTGGCTGAATACACCTAAACACGCAGACACCTGGGTAGCGCGACTCCGTTGCTGCTAGCTTTCCACTGGAAGGAAGCGACCCGAATTTCCCAGCGATGGGACAATAAAGTAATGAAAATGAAATGAAATGAAAATAAGTGCAGGTGGCTGCATGATTGCACCTAAACACGCACAGACATGTGTAGCGCGACTCTGTTGCTGCTAGCTTTTAACTGGGAGGAAGCGATCCGAAGTTCCCAGCACTGGGATTATAAAGTAAATGAATTGAAAAGGAAAGTGTTCTATGTGCAGTGTAAAGCTATCTGTAAAACAACCAACCTTCCAGAGCTTTGGTCACACACCCCGTGTCCATTGCATGGTGGCTTTCCGGCATCTCCAGAGCAGCTCTGGTCACACATCTCTCCCCAGTAGGCTTCCTGACACACGCACGTCTCAGAGTCCGTATCAAGGCGTCCCAACACACACCGCTTGTCACACATCTCTCCTCTGTAGACGGGGAAGTGTCGAGAAGGGAACACGTGGCACAGGCTCTGTCCCGGCCACGACCCCACTCCTGTCAACGCTTGACATTGAGAGGTGAAGGTCACGACCGCAGCCATTGACCAATCGGATCCCTGGCCGGCGATGACGTCATGAACGCAGGCTGTGGTGAAGAAGCTTAGAGCTGTGGTTAGAGCGCCGCACTGTTGGAGAACGGTTGTCTGTTGGAAGAGCGCGGCACATGTTGACAAAGACGTTTGGTAAACGGAGGAGGTGAGAGAAGTTCTGACCACGACGTTCACGCTGGTGGTGACTTGTGCTCGGACCCAGGCGGCTCCTGTGGTGGACAGGGAAAGGCGGTGAGAGTGGGCAATGTCCGTCACGTAATGACCACGCCCAGTGCTGAGCAGCCAGCCAATGGCGAGGCCAGGGGGTGGAGTCAGGTGGGAATGGCGCCACGTGGTGATGAGCTGATGTGGTGACAGGGGGAGGGTCCAGATAGAAATCTTCTCCACACTGCAGTACAGAGGTGTCGTCTGCAAAAAGGACAGGATTATTTATTACAATTGACGACAAAGTAAGTTCTGATATTATTGTGTTTGTTGTTGTCGTTTCTGTTTTTCTACAGAAGCTTTGCATGGCGATATACGTTCAACCCACACCTAAGCAATATAATTTTGTGTCCACGTTTCTTGCACTAGTTTTACAAGCAAATTTTTTTCTGACAAAATGTGATCAAGTTTGAATCAAAAGATATGTATGCTTGATAGAAGACGACGAATAACGTGTACAGCCTGTATGTTGTAAAACCCTTTCATTTTGTTTATTAACGGACAGCTGTCTAACACTAAAAGTACAAATCAAAGTAGAAATCAAGAAATGAACTGTGTCTGTTATCTTGACTCACCAGAGGTCTTGTTGCCATGACGACAGAGGTCTGCCAGGTGCCAACAGCCAAGGTGCCCCCGGCAGGTAGAACCCCGACCTCCAGGCTCACCACCTGGTAAAGGTGTCTCAGGTGTGTCGCGCTGTACCACAGGTAATGTAGAACCGCCGTCCCTCCCAGCCTGTTGTACACTACAGTCACCTGGGACCACACGTCGACTTGAACGCGCACCTGTGTTTTGGTCACTGTCCCGTTGAAGTAAAAGGCCAGGTAGCCGTCTTGAAGAAGTACAGCAAACACTTGGGTCTCTCCGTAACTCCAGACTACTGATGAAGTCATGTTTGTGGTGGAGGAGATTCGAAGGCTGACTGCAATTGTGGTGTGGTCTGAGTTGAGGACAGTGCCAGGTATTGGCGCTGTGACTAAGAATCCACCATTCAGAGCCACAGCAAAGGACGTAGGGAGGGAGGTGATGGTCGACACAACTGCTCTGGAGAACACGCTGCTGGCAAAAGTGGTTTTCCAAGAGGTTAGGTATGCCTGGATTGACGTAGAGGATGCCTGGTAGGTTTCCAAAAAGTCTGTGATGCCTAACGCTCGAAGCAGACACGCTTTATCATTGCTGTCGCAAGTGTTACTAGTATCCGGAATGCATCTTCCGCAAATACCTTCAACTCCTGAGCAAGCTGATGTTACGGTCAAGTGAAGGTCGAGGTATGCCTCTCTCACTGACAGTCTGACCTTGAGGCCGGATAAGTGTTGGACTTCCAAGGTCAAGCGATCTAGAGCCACTAACTTGGTGTCAGCGGAGAGCGTCACTTCTGGAGTAAGAGCTCTGCTGGTCTGGTTGATAACAACGTGAGTGTTGTTGAGAGCGTCAACAAGAAGACGACCACCCGACACTTCCACTGCTGCTTGGACCACGCAGGAGCCGAAGTTGTGACACGGTTGAGACAGAACGTCTACCCTCAGAGTCTGGGTTTTGTAGAACTGGATGATTCCATGCTCTTTGAAGGTCACCCCAGCTCCGCCCAAAGTCATCAAATGGCCGTTGGCAGTCAATGAACAGAAATTGTGTTCCGTAGTGGTCTGTAGAGCGACAGAACAGTCTGTGCCGTGGTAGCCGCGAGCACAACTTGAACAGTCAGTTCCAGACCATCCTGGCTGGCATACACAGTGACCTGAGTCTCTTGTACACTCTCCATGACTTCCGCACGCGTTGGCCACGCCTCCTGGACACGTTGATTGACACTTGATCCCCCAGAATCCTCTGCGGCACTGGCATTGGGGCGGTGCTGTGTCGTCACTGATGACATCATTTCTTTCTTCACTGTCCGTTTTGAATGAGCCGAACAAGCACTCTTCAGAACAGTCCTTGCCTCCAAAACGCGGGAATCTATCAAAGAGGGAGCACAGAGGCTGACCGGGCCAGGAATGGAGCTCAAAGTTTGTTTCACACAGGTCTGCTATGGATACCACAGAGGTCAAGGCTGCAGAGACCGAACCAGAGGCTGCCACGTCACTGAGGCACACAGCGTAGTAAAACTGAGCGAAGGTTTGGTGTGTGCTTGCGCACCGAGAAACGAAATCTGCATTGTGAAGAGCAGATCTGCATTTCAACTCAGCAGTCCTCAGCAGGCTTGCATCAGTGAAAACGTGTGCTGTTGGGATGGTAGGGTGAGCAATAACAACGCTTGAAAGTCTCCAGAGAGGTAGTGACCTCTTCCAATCGTACGTGTAGAAAGTAAAACTGTACTTTCTGATCCTGTCTACAGCAACAGTTCCTTGTCCTTCGTTGAAAGCCCAGTGCACAAAGACACCAGTGGTGGTGAAGAGCTGCTGATGTTGCCAGGAGGTCGCTATCTGTGTGTATGTCACGGCGCGATGCCACACTCTCAGTTCGTCAACTTCTCCGGTAAACATAGTGATCAGCGGTACAGTTCCCCACCCTTCGCCTTCCACTTCAGTCCAGCCTCCCAGAGTCATCACCCCGTTGGTCTCAAACACGAACAGGCTGGACACTACAACGTGATGTGACGTGATGACTGCGTTTGAGTTATGGACGTATAGGTCGAACCTGAACAGGGCTGCCGTGTAGACCACGATCAGTTCGTTCCATGTGTTCACTACCAGACTCAGCCCTGTTTCGTGGGATGTCCCGTTGATAAGGATCTTGAGAGAGCTGTCGTAGAACAAACCGAAGGATGTGAATCGTCCATAGGACACCACAACTCCCGACCCCGCCTCTGGCTTCACGAGGACGGCAAGGGTCAGATCGTTTCCAGGTGTGAACACGTCAGGTAAGAGTCCCGTGGCGATGCCATCACCTCTGATCTTCAGACAGTGAGCGGCAGGTGAGATGACTGCAGTTTCTCCGTACCTACTGTTGGCAATGATCACAGTGAACAGACTTACGTTCTCCTCCACTGTCCATGATGTGTACCCCGGCTTGTTCGAGCCTGTCTGGTTGTAACCACACATTCCGCAGGCACCCGCGCTCTGGCACAGGGTCGAGTTGGCTCTCACAGTCAGTGTTACTCTCTGCTGGTCCGTCCTGATCTTCAGTCCTAGTTGTTTTTCTGCATCGCTGACGACATACTCGTGGGACGACTCCCAGGCCAGTGACAGTGCAGATAGGTTGGAGGAGATTGTGCTCGGGTCTGGCGATTCCACGAGGTCTCCGTTGATCCACACTTGGGCGGAGTCCTCGGCTGTGAATCCTGCTCTGATGACGATGGTTTCTGAAGCGAGCTTGATGCCTACAGCAGTGGTACAGAGAGTTGCTTCTTCACAGTATGTCAGTCTTGCCTGGACGTCGAGGTTTGATTCTACGTGTGAGAGTAAGTGGAACTCTCCTGCCTCTTGTACGCTGAATGTGGCTTCGTTGAAAGACACAGCGCGGGTCAGCCCAAACAGAGTGCAGTACCTAGTGGTGGCTGCACCTTCAGTGGCGTTTTTGACGCCGGTTGAAGAGGGAATGAAAGCAGAACAATCGCTGCCTGTCCAACCTTCCTTGCAGGTGGCACAGTCCATCTCATCTGACCAGGTGGGCTGGCACTGACAGGAACCTGTCACGGTGTTGCAGAACCCGTGGTCGTTGCAAGGTGTGTTTGCACCACCTGGGCAGGTGTTCCCGCAGTCGTAGCCCCAGTAGCCTGTATTGCAGTGACACACACTTTCGTCTTCCTCCATCTTGCCAAACTTGCAGACAGCTCCGCAGAGTTGAGAGTAGAGGGGGTCGTCAGTGTTCTGACAGACAGCGATGGTGGGAGGGACTGATGGCTGGATGACTCTCATGCAGTATGACACGTACGCTGCTGTGTCAAAAGCCAACACCTCCGCCGTTGTTGCTACTCCCAGATCTCCGACACAGGCACGGATCGCATAGTTCAGGATGGCACCACCAAGACCACTACAAGCGTTAGAGATGGAAGTGTCTGTTCTCAGGCGCTCACAAGCGGTGTTAGTCGCTTCTGGCTTGGCTGTATGACGGGTGGAGTACCTGACCGTTTGGTCTGAAGTCCAGGTGAGAGAGCTAAGCACCCAGGTGGCTCCAGTCAGAGGCAGGTAAAGTTCCAGGTGGGTGACGGTGTCAACAGCAATCCGGCCTCTGCCCTCTGACAGTGACCATACGGCAAGGAGTGAAGTGTAGCTGCTGTCCACTCTAACTGACGACGTCTGGAGAACTTCGTAAACCGTCAGTGCTCGCGTCCACAGTCTTACCTCGTCCACCACCCCCACAAGGTACGTTGTTGTGGCATCGTTGTTGCCTCCGATGTTCAGTCTTCCTCCACCCAACAACAACGACTTTGACAGAACAACTACATCCGTTTGAAGAGTTGATCCATGTCCGACCAGGTAAATGACAACTCTCTGTTCAGCGTGGCTGATGACGACTGTTAAATGTTGTACCACACCTTGCTCTACACGAACTGCTGTTCTGAATTCGGTTTTATCCACGATTACAACGAGTAAAGAACTATTGATGGCCACTGAAATCTCAGACTTTGCCACATAGACGAAAACAGTTCCCTGTAGGGTTTGGTCAGGCTGAATCTTCACCTCGAAGGTAAGGTCGGAAGAGTCGTTCACGGCGGGTATGTTTCGTGTGTAGGCTGCTGATCCGTTGAACCTGATCCCAAAACCATCCTGTGCAGGAGATCGCGCTGACGCCTCTGATCCTGGGAAGTAAACGAATCCTGTAGACGACCAACTTGCGAGGCTCCAGCGCTGAGCGAACTCCGTGTTGATGAACGTTCTGTTTATGCTGGAGAGAGGAACAGTTCCCAATGTTCCCACGAAGTCGTTGTCTTTGTCTCCGTCGCAGCTCCCACACAGACCTGAAGCTGATGAACACTCTGTCTTGTGCAAGGTGAAGGACACGGTCATCAAGAACTCCTGAAGGACGATGTTGGCGGTCATCCTGCTTCCCAAGGTGACGTCCACCGTGGTTGGGGAAAACTGGGTCAAGGTCAAATTGAGGTTAGAGCTGTGATAACTGTCGTCTTGAATCATGGCTCCGTTCTGCCAGAGCTGAAGCGCACCTGAAGACTCAGAAATTGAGATGGTGAGATTGTCAGAGTCAGTTTGTATCCAGGCGGATTTCATGCACGTGGCCATGTTCCCTGGACAAGGCTGAATCTGGGAGTAGAATCCCAGGTTCTGCATCTCCAGCAAAGTGAACTCTCCCGTGGTGTCAAAGTCGTAGGCCTGGCCGTCAAACATGACGATGTGAGAGAAACCGTACAGCGTGCACACCCTGCTGTCTCCTGTCCGAGCAGAGTCCGTAACTATGGCAACGCTGCAGTCCGTTCCTGCCCAACCGTCAGCGCAGTCAGCACAAGAAGAAGCAGCATCTCGGTTCAGCGAGCAGCTGCAGGTTCCGCTGTCACTGCAGGCCCCTCCAGCACACGCTACTCCTGACACAGCTGGGCACGCTGAGTCGCACTTGTCGCCATAGAAACCTTGGTTACACTGACATGTGTTCTTCTCCTGCACCCACGTTCCCACAAAGCATTGCTGGTTGCAGTTCTGTCCTGCCCACTCCGGGAAATCCCGCTGCGGGAAATCATGACAGAAGGGTTTCGCTGGCCAGGACTGTGAGGTCTGCAGGCTGTAGAACTGACACAAGTTGGCCAAAGTGACGATGACTTCCATGCTGGCTGAGGATGCCTTGAAGGCTTCGCTGTTGAACACACACTGCCTGTAAAAGCTCTGTATGGCTGAAGATCCGAGGTGGCTGCAACTTGAGTTCATTTGTGTGGAGTAAACATGGTCCATGCAGAAAGAAGAGTAAGGGCTGTTGCTTGCTTTGAGAAGGAGAGAGTAGATGTTGTATTCACTCAGTGTGGGGAAAATGTACGGGAAGTCTACAGCAACCCATGTCGGATGCCACCAGGGATTGGAGGGAAAAGTCATCTTGATTCCTGCAACTCTGTCAGCGGCTATCATTTCTGTTCCTTCTTCGAACGTCCAGTGACAAGTGAGGAAACTGTCTACGATGTAGTAACTGTCAAAACGTTGCCGAATTTCTGTGATGGTCAGGGCTCGCTTCCAGATTCTCAAGTCGTCCACGACTCCGTTCAGATTCCAGGCGTAACCGTCAATTTCTGCAGCCACGATGTTGCGCTTTCCGACAACCAAGGTCCCGCCGTTTAAGAAGAGTCGAGAGACTGCGTTGATACTGACAGTGGCGGAAGAGATGGACAGTTTGTCCTTGAGAAGAACTACGTTGAGAAGCTGAGGCTGTGAGTTCCAGCTGAGGGAGAGGTGGTACCAGACCAGTGTCTGTACTGTGAGAGATGTTCTCTCTTCCTGGCTTCCATGGTAGACTGTGACTGCGTCATCACACACTGCAACAGTAATGTCCACAGATGCTTCTTCTGCCCTGTACGACCAGAGTGTCTGACAGCCAGAGATGAGGGAATCCAGTTTGAACTTTATCTCGAAGGCAGCGTCGGGGTTGGCAAAGACGTTCAGCGGATCGCTTACAGCGTGGGAACGTTTGAATCGCAAGCCATACCCTGAAACTGGGGTTTCTGTCAGGGTGTACTGGAAGATGGAGTCAGACTCCGACACTTTCCACGAAGGTCCGAACACTTCATGAATGCTCTGCTGGTTCAAGTACGGCTTTGCTTGACTGGAGAGAAGGGTGGTGTCACGCGTGACGAAATCGTTGTCAGGGAATGGAGTTTGGCTGCAGGAGCTGAAGAGGCCTTGGCTGGCATTGCAGATCTCAAAGCTTGCTGTGACACTCACGTCAATACTGATCTGCTGCACGTAGACATTGAGGATCAGATCATCTCCAGACTGGATGGTTAAGTGGTTGGTTCCCACTATGTGGAGGTCGATACCAGACCCTAGAGAAGACGGCAGCCCCAGAAGAGAAAGCTTGCTTCCATTGTGAGCAAAAACCACTCCTGAAGAGAGCGCGTGGATCTCCAAGACTTCGTTTCCAACTCCTATTCCCACAGCTTGGCAGAGGACGGCACCGGTGATGGCTGAGATGACAAACTTGCCGTGAATTTTTAAATCTACCCCACTACCTGCAATGGTCGTGTCCGTCAGCAGGTATTCTCCGGGTTTCTGGTAGTTGTAGAGACTGCCGTCAAAAGTTTCCAAGTGTCCTGAACCGTAGCTGCTCCCCACATACTTGGACCTCTGACCTGAAGAACTAGCTGCGCCGTCCATCATCGCAACACTACAGTCTGTTCCAAGCCATCCATCCTCGCAAACGCTACAGTTCGTATCTTGTCTAGCTCCTGTGTAGCACGTGCATTCGCCTGTTGCCTGGTCGCACAGCCCGTTGCCATGGCAAGGGTTTGTTGCGCCCCCTGGGCAAGTGTTCTGGCAGGACGGTCCCCAGTAGCCGGGAAGACAGTGACAGTAGCCGGAGTAGTTTCCTTCAAACTGAGGCTGAGTCTGAAGAAAGATAAGATTACTCATGTGGAATTTAAGAGAACATTTTCTCGAGAGACTATCTGGGCACAATATATACATATCGGTTCCATAGAACAATTTAGAAATCGTGCAAATGTCGCCATTAATTTTCAACACATCACATTACATTCCGATACTACCAAGAAATTATCCAGGCAAAAAGAAAGGTTCCGTTTTGATACAAACACTGAAGTCATGCAAAACTTGGGAGTGAATTTCACCCAACTAAAGTTGACTACATGGAGCAGGGAGCATTTAGCAGAACAGCAAAAACATAACAAGCAACACACAGAAAAACACAAAGGCATTTAAAGCAGCCAGCTAAGCATCAAGGGTGAGGTCGATTTATACTAGGACACATAATTATACTATTATAATTATGCATGCACGTAGGCTCAGACAGACAAACTGACAGACAGACATACACACAAACTATTTTTTTCTCTCTTTTCCACAAATAGCATATTATTACAAAGTACAGAAAAAGGTGTGCTTGCTCTTCTAATTAATGTACATCAAGATATATTTATTATTTATTACACACAAACTATTAACTCACCAGCACTGGCGTGCCCGAGCAGACAGACTGTTCATTCCCAGACAGAGAGAACGAGGAGTTGAACACAGAGTTGGCTTTGCTGTGTGCCAGGTACCACCACACTTTGGTCGCATTTGGTTTTAGTCTGAGACAGACAATGTGAATATAATTTAGTTATTCATAAACCCATATCACATATAGTATCTGTCAAATTCTCTCAAGTCTTGATGGTTCAAGGTATATAGTCTAGTGCTGGTAGTTCCGCACACAACTAGTAGATGAAACTCGTTGCATTTTAGGAAATTAAATCGGTAATCAAGCAAATGACATCACGTTGAACTGCTGTCTAGAGGTACAAAAGTAGGAAGAATTAAAAGCAAAGAAAACTTAGAGAACCTTAAGTCTGTGATTGCTAAAAAAAGAAAAAAGAAAAAAAAAGAAAAGAAAAGGATGAATAATAATAATCAATAACAGAGTGAACTGAAACATTTCAAAAAGTAACATCTTCATGACCAAAACACTCACCTGACGGTCATGGCATATTCCACAACGCCTGAAGTGAATTTGGTCGTTACTTCCCCCTTCCCTGTAACAGTCGCCACCTCCTCCACATTCCCTCCCACTTTGTTCTCTGGGCCAGCTGCCACGTAGATGTTGTAGGGGTTGCGATTGTCATAGCCAAACCAGGCCGTCACAGAATTGTCCGAGTCCAATGTGTAGCAGCGGAAAGCCGGGAGCAGGGGAAGTGACTCTGACGAAGTGTCGGAGGGATCAGGGTTGTCTCCCTGCTCGTGGTATTTCCCTCGGTTGTCCACGCATGGAATGCTGCAATGGCCTTCTCCCACAAAGTCTGACAGACAGGTGATGAGTAGCAGGTGAGTACATACAAGAGAACCGCCAAATGCAAATACAACTCAAACCCTGGTTATATAACAGACGATGTTCAGAATTTTCTTTTCTTTATTTGGTGTTTAACGTCGTTTTCAACCACGAAGGTTATATCCCGACGGGGAAAGGGGGGGGGGGGGGGGGATGGGATAGAGCCACTTGTTAATTGCTTCTTGTTCACAAAAGCACTAATCAAAAAATTGCTCCAGGGGCTTGCAACGTAGTACAATATATTACCTTACTGGGAGAATGCAAGTTTCCAGTACAAAGGACTTAACATTTCTTACATACCGCTTGACTAAAATCTTTACAAACATTGACTATATTCTATACAAGAAACACTTAACAAGGGTAAAAGGAGAAACAGAATCCGTTAGTCGCCTCTTACGACATCCTGGGGAGCATCGGGTTAATTCTTCCCCCTAACACGCGGGGGGCATGTTCGGACATAACTCTGTCAAGTTTCATGGGCTGTGGAAGAGTTGCTTTCCCTGGTTTTTATAGAAACAAATAATTTTGTTCATACATTATCACAATTTTATGTTGTTACTTTATCACTAGTCAACTACTGAACTAGTCAGGGTAGGTAAAGTGGCGGTGCATGTTTCAAGAAAAGAAAACAAATCAAACAGCATGATCACCATTACACATCAAACCAACAATACCAAACATGAACAAGAAATTCCTTCGAGGTAGGAAAAACACCCCCGTTGGTCAAAGGGAAATAACCATTCTCACTGCCACCAACTGAGAAGGTTATTTCCCTTTGACCATGAAGATGTCCCTCTATATATAAGTCCTTGTAGAATTTTAATCCACCAATAACTCCCTAACCGTGTGTTTGTCCCAATTTTTGTAAGGACCGTCTCAGGAATGTATAGAACCTGTTCACCAAGTTTGGTGACGATCGGTCTGTTCATTCTTGAGATCTATATGCGAACACAAACACACAAACAAACACATCGACCGAATCCTATACACACCCCTATACCGGGGGCGTAAATAGATAACGACATCATACCTGTGTCACACTGTGTGCATGTTGACGCTCTCCATCCCAGCATGCACTGCTCACAGCTGGCTCCTGTCCAGTGACCTTTGACCTTGTCATCGTGACACACGCAATCTTCGCCTCCTGTGGAAAAAAATTAAAAACAATGGTTTTACGTTAGTTCAAAATTCAAACTTCTGTAGTGTTAATCTCAGAGATCAAACTAGTGTGTAAAACCCTTGTATCTGATGCATAAAAAGTCGTCCTAAAGAGTTATCTTCAACTGACAATAGAAAGATTCAGTACGTGGTACAGTGGAACCCCCCTTTTAAGACCCCCAAATTAAGACTCTCTGGTTTAAGACCTTATTTTTTCAGATGTTCTGTTCTTAGCCTTTGAAAATTGACCTCCATTTTTAAGACTCCCCCCTTCTAAGGGCTGATGTTCCCAGAATTGTGGAGGGTCACATTTTAAGACTCCCTCCTTCTAAGGGCTGATTTTCCCAGAATTGTGGAGGGTCACATTTTAAGACTCCCTCCTTCTAAGGGCTGATTTTCCCAGAATTGTGGAGGGTCACATTTTAAGACTCCCCCCTTCTAAGGGCTGATGTTCCCAGAATTGTGGAGCTCTAACAAGAGGGGTTCCACTGTACCTTCGACGAGAGTATACTCCTAGGACCACCTAAAATGTCCACACATTGCAGGTGTCCTTTCAAGACTGATATACTTTCATCAAGTGTGTATGCCTAGGGATAAAAACAGATGTCCTCTATTGGGAGGTGTCCACTCAAAACAATTGCAGTGAAACCCCCCTTATTAAGACCCCCGATGTTAAGACTCCCTCCTTTATAAGACCTTGTTTTCTCAGATGTTCTGTTCGTAACCTCTGTAAATTTACCCCCATTTTAAGACCCCCTCCTTTATAAGACCTTGTTTTCTCAGATGTTCTGTTCATAACCTCTGTCAATTTACCCCTATTTTAAGACTCCCTCCTTTATAAGACCTGAGTTTTTAAAGATTTGTGGAGGTCTTAAAAGGGGGTTCCACTGTATCACATTATTTCATAAGCCACAGGTGAAGAAACAAAACTAACCTGGAGAGGCAGAGTCCCCATGTACACACAGGACGCTGCAGTCAGTGTTGTAGCCGATGTAGCTGTCTTCACACCTGTCACAGGCGGCACCTTCAAAGTGATCCTTGCACCTGTCGCACGCCGCTCCGTCAAACCCGTGATCACAGAGACAAATAGGGGCTGCGCTTCCCACTGGTACTGTACAGTTACCTGCAAGTCAAGGTAAGTTATTTCAACCGTTCGTTACCCATGCAACTATACACCATTTCCATACTTACACGCATTAGAAACATAACCAATGATAACAATGGCGGCCGCTTCGTCGAACCCTTGGTCACAGAGACACATAGGGGCTGCGCTTCCCACCGGTGTGACGTTTTCATCTTTCGCCGTGTTGATATTTCGATTCTCGGCCTCGTTGATCTAGTATAAACTCTACACTGAACAAACATAAACACCCTTCGATAGTACTGATAAGCGACCTTGTGTACCTTACATTCATGGGGCCAAATTTGTCCAACCAATTTTTTTTATTTAACTTGAAATTTGATTCATCCTCAAATGTTTCCCTTCTTACTCAAGGGACGTAACCACTCGGTACACATTGTCGAAAAAATCGATTTTGGGGGTGAAATCTATTAAATTTCACCACCAATTTTCTTCACATGCAAGAAACTGACATGCTTTTCGTCCATAAATAATTTCACTTCTTAATTTTACCAGGAAACAACATTTCAGTCTTGAGTATATATCGAGGGGGAAATATGTACACAGGCGAAAGATGAAATCGTGACACCGGGACCGTACAGTTCCCTGGAAGGTGGTAACTGGTATAGTTCAGCAGCTAATTAACCTAGCAGCTTTGCAGTAGAGTAGTAAACCATTCCAAATTTTTCATAACTGACTCGTGTGTAAATCTGTGAAATTAACTAAATCAAAACATTTCCGTTCTGTGCAGGAAGCAGTCTGGACGTAGATTTTGTTTTTTAAACTATGCTTTGCCAAGTGGAAGGATGCTCTTATGTAAAGATCTGGGCGGATCTGTACTGGTTTACATAATCTGTTACTAATGAAGGAAAGTAGCTCGACAAAAAACACATGACAACAAGAAGGGCAAAGCCCATACGACTCACATGCTTTACACATTTTTCCTACCAAAATACATGTGACCTTGACCCAGGGTCAAGGTCATCCAAGGTCATGCAACACAAAGCTGTTAATTCAAGACATAGGAAGTACAATGGTGCTTATTGGCTCTTTCAGTTTCTACCATGAGATATGGTCACTTTTAGTGGTTCACTACCTTATTTTGGTCACATTTCATAAGGGTCAAAGTGACCTTGACCTTGATCATATGTGACCAAATGTGTCTCATGATGAAAGCATAACATGTGCCCCACATAATTTTTAAGTTTAAAACAGTTATCTTCCATAGTTCAGGGTCAAGGTCACTTCAAAATGTATACAATCCAACTTTGAAGAGCTCCTGTGACCTTGACCTTGAAGCAAGGTAAACCAAACTGGTATCAAAAGATGGGGCTTACTTTGCCCTATATATCATATATAGGTGAGGTATTCAATCTCAAAAACTTCAGAGAAAATGTGAAAAATGTGAAAAATAGCTGTTTTTTAGACAACATTTATGGCCCCTGCGACCTTGACCTTGAAGCAAGGTCAAGATGCTATGTATGTTTTTTGGGGCCTTGTCATCATACACCATCTTGCCAAATTTGGTACTGATAGACTGAATAGTGTCCAAGAAATATCCAACGTTAAAGTTTTCCGGACGTCCGGACGTCCGGACGGACGGACGGACGGACGACTCGGGTGAGTACATAGACTCACTTTTGCTTCACATGTGAGTCAAAAACTCGTTATTTCTACAATATCAAATAACGTGACACTACATTTTTACTTAAAATACATATCCCTTAAAATGCACCAGCATAAGCATCAAAAGGCTAAATGTGAGTTCGTACGAGGATGAATGTGAGGGTGCGGGTATGGATATGTGTGGTCTGGGTTATGTGTGTATTGATGTGTACTTTTATGTGCCTATGTGTTCTGAGAGTGTTGTTTTCATACAATACAATACAATACAATACAATACAATAATCTTTATTCATCTCTAAAAGAGAAATTACAAGCTTGACTGTGTGTCTGTAAAATCAATCAATTAATCAATCAATCAACCATGCATGTAATAACATTCACATCGCATATTCACATCATATCGTTACACGCAAACATTGTACCCACACACTTACTAAAATAAGCCTACAAATAGAAGCAATGCATTGCCTGTTTAAAAATTATATCACATTATCACCTTATCACATGTGATGTTATACACGAGCCAAAAGACAAATGTCTGTTTGTTACATTCAGACAATAAAGTTATATTGAATTGACTTGAATTGAATTAAAAACAAGTGGGTCGTACCATGTCCGCTGCAGGCAGGGGTGCCAGGACACACGAGCTGAGAGCAGTCATCCCCAGAGAAGCCAGCGTTACACACACACACAGACTGGTCCCCGAAGCGAGTGCACTGCCCTTGGCTGCTGCAGTCTGGCTCTCCTGTACAAAGGAATAAATGCATTAGCCATTGTCCAATTGCTTTTTGTTTTACTTTATATTTGTTGTCCCGAAGAAACCTCCGTAGGCAAACATGTGTAACCGAGTGCCGAAACACTACGATCACCTCGGGAAGCGAAGTGCAATCAAACAGGATTGAAAATGTTAGGGCTAATTTCTTAGCCCTATAAAAACTGTTATGCAAACCCGAAGGTTTCCATGAACATACAGACAATCGGAAACCACCAGACCCCATCACAAACAGACTTCTACAATCCACTGGTGTTGACTTTTAAATGCCAACAACTCGGGTGCAGAGTCTGCTGTGAAAGGAGCGGTAGCCTCCCCTGTCAAACATGTAACGTTGTCTGTATCTGTGCTGCCCTTGTGTTGGTACCGGTGAGTACCGGTGAGTACCGGTGAGTACCGGTGAGTACCGGTGAGTACCGGTGAGTACCGGTGAGTACCGGTGAGTACCGGTGAGTACCGGGGAGTACCGGGGAGTACCGGTGAGTACCGGTGAGTACCGGGGAGTACCGGGGAGTACCGGGGAGTACCGGGGAGTACCGGTGAGTACCGATTTCTTTTGTTTTTCAACTTTGTTTATACAGTGGAACCCCCCTTTTAAGACCTCCATAAATCTGAGAAAAGTGGGTCTTAAAAAGGAGGGAGTCTTAAAATGGGGGTAATTTTACAGAGGCAATGAACAGAAAGTCTGAGAAAACAAGGTCTTAACAAGAAGAGCAAACGCTCGATCGAGTCACTTTCGCAGTTCTGAATATTATATGAGGCATCAGATGGACAGGAAGAAATTGCTATTCACAACACAATGAGTCACGTTCACATAAAATTTGAGCCCGGTCACTTTTATAGTTTCCGAGAAAAGCCCAACGTTAAGTTGTGTGTTGCCGAACAGAAAAGGCTAGTTATCTCCCTTGTTTTTCTGATAACGTTCGTAAAAGGCTACAGATGTAAATACTTTGATGTAAAGAATAATCCTACAAAGTTTCAATCACATCCGATGAACTTTGTCAAAGATATAAAATGTCTAATTTTTCCTTTGACGCTGACCTGTGACCTTGAAAAAGGTCAAAGGTCAACGAAACCATCGTTAAAGTGTAGAGGTCATTGGAGGTCACGACTAAACAAAATATGAGCCCGATCGCTTTGATAGTTTCCGAGAAAAGTCCAACGTTAAGGTGGTGTCTACGGACGGCCGGCCGGACGGCCGGCCGGACGGCCGGCCGGACAGACTAACACTGACCGATTACATAGAGTCACTTTTTCTCAAGTGACTCAAAAAGGAGGGAGTCTTAAAAGGGGGGTTCCACTGTATCTCCTACAGTCATCTTGTTGTTGAGATTGTCCAATTAATAATTCTTTACAAATAAGAATCTGGTGTCTCATACAGACGGGTCATCCTGTCACACCAACAGATCACACCAACAGATCACACCAACAGATCACACCAACAGATCAAACCAAGTGAGCACATTGTAATCACGACGAGAAGCTGTTAAACTACACATCATCCGGCAGTTATGACGGGTCGCTGATTTCGTTTTCTGTGTTTTCACATTATACCGGCAAAATCCCGATAATTTCCTGTCAACCTGGTCCCAGAACCACTCGTACTTATATTAGACACAAACTGTTAACTTTCCCAAATCAGGGTGAACGGTAAGAAGTGTTGATTGGTTAGAAAGGTTAATTCAAAACACAATGCAAAACAATCAAGTGTTTTCGATTTAAGAGTGAGTTGTTAAAAGTCAAAGATTCAAATGATTCGTATGAAACGATCCACAATATACCTGTTTTTATATGGCGTCACTATAACCGAACAACGACTTATTATTACAAGTTTCTTTCTGTAACAAAAGAAACCAGTTCCATTCTTTTTCTTTAAGTTTGTCTTCTTTCAAATCAGCAAAATGTGCTGATTTGGAGGAATTGCAAAACCAATAAACTTTTCCCAATAAAACAGAAAAGATATGTACAATGTAAAAAGAGCGATACATTAAGTATGAGAGTTGTTTTAAGTACAACACTCTCTTTATTAATTGACTTGTATTTGACATACACTGAAATATTAACAAGCATTCTGGTTCAAAGACAATTTCTACTGTAGCACAGATGGTTTCCGATTTAAAATTATCAAGGAAAGCTATACCTGGGCAGTCAAGATGTTCGCATTGATCTCCCTTGTAGCCTGCTTCACAGCGACAGGTGGCGTTGCTGCATGTTCCATGGGCCGAGCACTGTGTCTGACATCCGGGGTCAGAGTAACAGGGGTCACACTGGCAGAGGTTGGAAAAGGGCTCTGTTTCGTTGCCATGGACACAAGGACGTTCACAGGCCTCCCCCATGGTCAGTTGGCAGTCGACACATCGAGGGGGGAAGTAGTTGGTGCCGTCGCAGGAACCTGGGCAACAAAAAATAATGGTATGCACTTATGATAAAAGAATTAAAGCTAAAAAATGTCTAATGATAAATTCAATACCACTGCTCTTACTGATTCTCATGTTATTAATGTCAGCATCCGGTTGTATGTTGAATACAAAGATGTACAGTTTAAATATTTAATCACACGCCAAACTGAATTTTTGTACACGACACCATGATCCTTTAGATGGCTCTACTAGATGATTTGACGAATGGAATACTTCTGCTGGTGGACAGCATAATTAGCTTACCTTACGATGTAACAAATCATCTCTGTTACTAAATTCCAAAGAATGAAAGATGCAAAGTTATGCCTGCCTGAGTCTTTAATGCGTATACAAAACTGATTACAAAACCACAAAGAACAAAGTCAATGAGCCGACTTTCAGCTTACCTTGACCGTTACAGTCGACTGGATCTCCTGGGCAGTCAGGTGAGTTGCAGTCATCACCTGTCCAGTAGCGGTCACAGGTACACGTCTGGTCAGCAATGGTGCAGTACCCGTGACCTGAGCAACTCTCCGCTACACCTGGACAACCTTTCTCTGCACAGACTTCGCCTGCAAGAAACAAGTTTCATCATTAACTTGACGCGCGTGTGCGTGTGTGTGTGTGTGTGTGTGTGTGTGTGTGTGTGTGTGTGTGTGTGTGTGTGTGTGTGTGTGTGTGTGTGTGTGTGTGTGTGACTTGAGGCGAGGAAACTCGATGTGTACACTGCTAGTATTTGTGAATGTATTTTTTATACTAATGCTGTCCAGTGTTGTTTTTAAATTAATGTTGTTGATCAGTTTGTATAAATGATGCGTGTGCTGGTGTGTATGGCTGGATTGAAATGTTTTTTAACCGCAATGTCATCACAAATTCCCAACCTTGGGCAATTACAGATTCTGTATTCTGTATACAATGAGACGTTTTTTTTCTAAAATGATTCTTCTGAAATAAGTACAAGTTTTAATGTCGTTGAATTGTTTGATCACGTGATTGTTTGTTTGTTGCTGTTGTCTGTAAGGTTCATGTTGCATTTTTTTTGTTCGTTAGTGTTTTTGGAGGCTCTATTAACCAGCCAAATAGCAGTAATCTGTCTATAACTGCAATGCTTCTTGAAATATCAAACTGATGGACAATGACCTTGTAATTTTTTTGTATTAAATTCTTCCTGTCTCGAGCAACCTATTTTTTTCATTGTTTTACTTTTTGCTTTCAACTTCAAACAAGAAAGATTTACCATAATGTTCTGACTTCAAGGCACTGTCAATTATAAGGCGCACCATGGTATTTCAAAGCTAAAAGTATACACACGTCGCTACCAAATTAAAGGGGTACCACATTCTGCCTGCCAAACTTTTGGTAAACATTGGAACCTGTTGTAGTGTTTGTTTGTTTGTTTGTTTGTTTAACGCCCAGCCGACCACGAAGGGCCATATCAGGGCGGTGCTGCTTTGAGAAATTGACATATAACGTGCGCCACACACAAGACAGAAGTCGCAGCACAGGCTTCATGTCTCACCTAGTCACATTATTATGACACCGGATCAACCAGTCCTAGCACTAACCCCATAATGCCAGACGCCAGGCGGAGCAGCCACTAGATTGCCAATTTTAAAGTCTTAGGTATGACCCGACCGGGGTTCGAACCCACGACCTCCCGATCACGGGACGGACGCCTTACCACTAGGCCAACCGTGCTGGTCTGTTGTATTGAAAAGGTTGCATATAAACAGTAGAGGTAAACAGAGCAAGAACAAAATCAATTCAGTCTCAAATGACATGCAACTGACACTAAGATTTAGACTTTGGAAAAGACCAAGGAAAGAAATTCACATTATGGTTCGAAAATGTCGGTACTCACCCCACCATCCTGATTCACAGACACAAGTTCCATTGTTGCAGTCACCGTGGTTGCTACACAGCTGATCGCAGCCAGGGCCTGCGTAGCACGCATCACACTGGCACGTGAAATCGTCCATCGCTGTGCCGTTGACACAGGGCAGCTCACACTCTCGCCCCATCCAGTCAGTGTCACATTCACAGGTTGGGTACACCCCTGAACAAAGTTAAAGGATTGGTCTTTCAATGCACATTCCTGAATGATCACGTCCGTCGCGATATAACCTTGAATGGTTGAAAACGACGTTAAACACCAAATAAAGAAAGAAAGAAAGAATGATCACGTCCGTCGCGATATAACCTTGAATGGTTGAAAACGACGTTAAACACCAAATAAAGAAAGAAAGAAAGAATGATCACGTAAATCACAGATTTTCCCATGCTTTGACGTGGGACCAGAGCATCTTTCCATTTGGCAACTTGGCTGATGCAAGCAATTAACTTGTTTGAATGCTTTTCCAGTCTGACAGCTCACGACATTCAAGCAAGAAACATGCCTGATACAAAGTTTAACTTGTTAGTTTTTTTTCTTCAGTTATCCCATTAATCTTAATCTACAATTTAAAGAGACAGAACATCAACTACAACTGGAGCTACGCAAGCAATTCAACACAAAAGAAGTCAAACAGAATATGAGGCCAAAATGCCTACCATTTTTGCGAGTGAAAATAAAAGACAGACGAAGAAGAACAGACTCCAGTCAAGTCTTACCTGAAGCAACACAGGTGCCGTGACCGTTGCAATCTGGCGTGCCAGGACAGTCGGGTAGGTGACATCCATCGCCGTACCAGCCCGGGTCGCAGATACACTTGAGGATGGCAGAGTTGCACGTGCCATGACGACTGCACGCGCTGCCCACACCCGGACAGTCCTGGTCCTGGCAGTGCTCGCCCCACCACCCGGGGTTCAGGCCACTGGGGCCCGCACAGTCACACGTGTCGTTGTCACACACGCCTTTGCCGTTGCACACCTTTAAGACAAACGACACCAATTAAAGAAACCAAGACGTCTTTTCTTGACCCCCTCTTCCAAAGTAAAACCTCTGACGTCAAAAGCGAAACTAAGTTCGAGAAGACGTCATAATGCAAATAATGGCGTCACATGAACATTCTGTCGCATTTACTGGCAGTCTCCCAGATACCGACAAAGAATTCAGAGAGCGAAGTTCGTCTCGGTGACATTCGTCATATCAGCAGGAGAAAATTACTCGTAAGCTTACCGCTATGCTGTTAATGTATCGGTATCGTATATTATTAAAAGAGTAAGGAAGTGTAAGGCAATAGATAACTACTACCTTGGAATTCAATAAGACCATCCCAAGAAAAGGATGAGAAAACTACCAAGAATTCTTGAGTCACGAGGTCCCCAAAACTCCATGAGGACAGAACAACAGCCAGAAATGAAATAGAGCGAAACCAAACAACATAACAGATAAGAAAAGACAACCACATTGAACAATAGTACAACAAACTGAGGAAACAGGAAATCCAGAAGTGAAAACATAAAAGAAAGATGGCATTTTAATTTGTTTGTTTGTTTGTTTGTTTGCTTAACACCCAGCCGACCACGAAGGGACATATCAGGGCGGTGCTGCTTTGACATTTAACGTGCGCCACACACAAGACAGAAGTCGCAGCACAGGCTTCATGTCTCACCCAGTCACATTATTCTGACACCGGACCAACCAGTCCTAGCACTAACCCCATAATGCCAGACGCCAGGCGGAGCAGCCACTAGATTGCCAATTTTAAAGTCTTAGGTATGACCCGGCCGGGGTTCGAACCCACGACCTCCTGATCACTGGGCGGACACGGCATTTTAATTAAGCTTATATCTCGTCAGGAAGTTGGCATGACCTTATTTTATAACCCGATTGCTTTCACTTTCAGTTGGGCTCATTTCTTTCTTTGGTAGATTTTGGCTTACGACATTTTGTAGCATCAGTAAAATACAACTTCCATCAACAATTCAACTCGGGGAATGTGCTGTATAATCATACATACAAAACGTTAATGTTGAAATCTTTAATCAAACATATCTATTGCAGAACGTTCAATGGATACTTTCCTCAGTAACTGTTCCACTATATCAATTAAATTAGTCTCAGAGTGTCAATGCTAAATCGTCCCGTATTTCTATAACAGCAACGTAGCCAAGAAAAAAACAACCCAACACAAACCATATTATAAGTGTAAAGAAATAACAACGTTACCTGCAGGCAACTCTTGCCGTGCTGACACTGAGAGTCACAGACGCAGACTCCGCTGTCCATGGGTAGCTGGGTACCGTTGCAGGGTATCTCACAGGCCACGCCCATCCACCCGGCCTCGCAGTTCCTACACACCGGTTTGTCCACCGAGCCGTCGCAGAACCCACGACCGTTACAGTCATCGATGCAGTCGGGTAGATGGCAACCTGTGCCCTTCCACCCTTCCGAACACACACACTCTAGGGTGGCTGTGTTGCAGGTTCCTTTACCGCTGCAGTCTGAGCCGTATCCTGGGCACCCAGGTAGTTCACAAAACTCGCCTCTACCTCCGGCAAACCCACAGTCACAAGTTCCGTTGTCCGTGCAATTGCCCGATCTAGAACACAGGATGTCGCAGAAAGCTCCAGAGAAGCAGGGCTGGCAGACACACTCATCTCCTTGGACGGTACCGTTGACGCACCGATACTCGCAAGCATCGCCGAAGTATCCTTGATCGCAGTGACAGACTGGTTGGCCCCTGTCAGTGAGGCAGTCGCCACGGTAATGGCAGTTGTTCGGACATGAAGCCACGTCACAGCCGCGGTTGCTCCAACCGCTGTCGCAGGTGCACTGACCCGTGACGGAGTTGCAGGCGCCGTGACCCGAGCAATCCTCACCCCGGCCTGGACACCCGTCGATTTCACACCTGTCTCCTCGACCTCCGTCGTACCCGCAGTCGCAGATACCGGTGACGGAGTTGCAGGTGCCTCGGTGAGAGCACTCCTCTTCACAGCTGACGCCGCTGTAGCACGGATCGCACAGACACTCCCAGTTCCCGTCAAAGTATCTCATGGGTGAGCCATGAACACACTTCAGCTCGCAGGAGTCGCCCATGAAAGGAAACGCACAGCCGAAGCATCGCGGTTTTTCTTCTCCTGGGCCCAATTCGCATGTAGCGTTGACGCCGCTGCACGGCGGGTTACCGAGACATTGAGGTGTTTCACAGGCTGTCCCTTTCCACCCGGGCTCGCACTCGCACTCGTGGACCGCTTCGTTGCACGTGCCGTGTGCTGAGCAGTCTTCAGGCCAGCCTGGACAGCGGTGGACGTCGCACTGGGGACCTTTGAACCCGGAGAAGAAGTCGCACTCGCACTGTCCCTCTGTGTTGCAGTGGCCGTTGTGGGAACACTGGTGGTCGCAGCGCAGTCCAGTGATGCAGGGAAGGTCGCACTGGCAGCTTCCTGTTCCAGGGTTGGTACCATTGACGCACTCCAGTTCACAGGCCTTGCCGGCGAATTGTGTATTGCAGGCACAGACACCTCCCTCTTCGCATTGGCCACGGCCTGAAGTGGAAAAAAGATATTTCTTTAAAAATAGTATTGCGGAGAAACAGTGATATCAGTTCCAAATGGCACATGCATTCGAGCACCCACGCACTCACGCACGCACGCACACACGCACACACACACACGCACACACACACACACACACATACACACACACACACACACACACACACACACACACACACACACACACACACCTCTCAGCACGTCAAAAGACTTCAATAATTCTTTGTGAAGTCAACTTCAGGCTCAATTAAGGAATGCCTGAAAACTAACAATTAAAAACAAACGATTGACATACCTGAACACTCCAAAGGATCACCAGGACAGACGGGCTGTCCGCAGTCATCCCCTTTCCACCCCGGGTAGCACGAACACACGGAGGAGGCAGCGTCACAAGACCCGTGACCGTTGCAAGAGCCGTCATCACCAGGGCAACCACGGTCTTCACAAAGCGGGCCGAACCATGCATCGCCTGTCACACAATCGAGAAAAAATGACAGAAAAATGACACAAGCAGTAGGCTAGCATTACCACCTGCAGAAGTCAGCGACAGGCTAACCAAAACTTGATGAAGAATTTACCAAAACTTGTTTTCTGTTATGTTTTGTTAAGTAGTAGCATTGTATATTTTTTGCCTAAGGTCATTAAAATAGGTACACTGTATAATAGGCCTTTACAAGAAGTATGCGTCTAAACTATTCACCAGTTTCTCGGCTATGGCTCTGTATAATTCCGAGGAAACAAAGAGGCGGGCATTTGTTGGAACATACATCTGTGATCACAAATCCAATTCAGACTACAAATGGTGCTGATGTGAACTATGTTCCAATAGACTTATCACCTAAAACATCTGAGAACAAAATCATAGGAATAAATGCTTCAATCAATCAATCAATCAATATGAAGCTTATATAGCGCGTATTCCGTGGGTACAGTTCTAAGCGCTTGTCGAAGAGTTGTCAACACAGGACTAACAAAGAAACTAACATCTACAGACGGACACGAACCCTATCACACACTAGCAAACCCTGATAAACATACAACAAACAACTGTTTAACAACAATGTACACATCAATAGCTAGGTCCAAACAAAATAATATTAAACACAAAGAAAACACCTCTCACAGAGCACACAATAAGAATGTCTTTTGGGGCACAACACATCACGTCGAACATGAAAGTCGCAGCCAGCTACGGGAAGAACTGAGTCTTCAACCTACTGTTGAACGCGTCAAGATTGATTCTTGCAATATTTGCATATCAATCATTTGGATTCCTCCTGTTCCTATTCCACTGCACATAACACTTCTCTTCACTTTCTCAACACATCACGTCGAACATGAAAGTCGCAGCCAGCTACGGGAAGAACTGAGTCTTCAACCTACTGTTGAACGCGTCAAGAGAGGGGCTCTGGCGACATAAAAAGACATAAAATGTGCGTTGCATTCTGTTGTTGTTCCTTTTGCATTAAGCCAAACTTTTTCTTCAATACTAATACCAAGTTTGTTCAGCCAAAATCGAACACAGCAGGGTGGACTATATTTCATATCTGTCATAAAATTTCGAAAATCTCTAGCTTTTAACATCACTTTATCATTAAAATACAATTTCGAGAATTCTTCAGTGACAGCATATACATAATCCGTATTGTTCTTTAAATAACGAGACAACGCCGAGTGAACAACAATGTACTGTAAATAGAGTTCTGGTGAAGTACCAATTAGGTTCTGTACATTATGAAATGACAAAATGGAATTGTTTTCTAAGAGGTCATTGACATGTGTTATTCCTTTTTTTGCCCAGTTGTCAAAATAAATTACATTATTTTGATATTTTATATCGATATTATTCCATATGCATGCCATCTTCAGAGATGACGAAGAGTGCAGTGTATTATGTTCCAACCAGACTCGCAGTACTTTGCTCCAGAAGGAGGACTGAAGACTATCTAACCCTTTAAACTTTTTAGGACCAATAATTGAATTAAAACATGATAAATCTGTTCCAAAATTACGGAAATATAATCTAGGAATCCAAGTCCATGTACTATTGTTATTCATATTCGAGAGCTGAGCAAGCCAGCCGCACAGAATAGATTCTTGCAATATTTGCATATCAATCATTTGGATTCCTCCTGTTCCTATTCCACTGCACATAACACTTCTCTTCACTTTCTCAACACATCACGTCGAACATGAAAGTCGCAGCCAGCTACGGGAAGAACTGAGTCTTCAACCTACTCTTGAACGCGTCAAGAGAGGGGCTCTGGCGAAGCTCAAGCGGCAGGGAGTTCCAGACTAACCCTTCTTTTCATTAATCACTGACCCATTTACTACTGATCCATTACAAGTGCAAATAACACACTGCGACCAAGTCCAAAAATAGCGTGAGAGAAATAATCCTGCCAGTTTAACATGTACATGAAGATGTTTTGGAAAAACAACGTTGTCAAGCGAAAACATCGAAAACAGACATGATGCTAACCTTCGGAAATCAAAGATAAACATTACAAAACAGAACAAAAATACAAAATGAAACCGCACACACAAGAAACGTTATAGCTATTGGAATAGTAATCATACACAAAATTAAACATTTACAAATAGTCAATGAAAGAAAGATTCTGTGAACGTTTCCTACTGATCCTGCATGATGACAAATTCCAATAACAAACCTTTCTTGATTCTAGATTGTCAAACAAGTGTCAATAATCTCACCTCTTATGGGAGTATCACAGTCGCACGTGCCAAGAACACACTTCCCTTTGCCTGAACACTCCTCCTGACAGCCGGACCCCGTGTAACAGGGGAGACACACGCACGCGTCCTGCTCGGGTGTGGGGGTGCCATGGATACACACCTGGCTGCAGTCGTGGCCATACCATCCCTGCAGGTAAAGACACAAAATGTGCGTTGCATTTCTCGTCAGTCTGATTGTGTGTAACAAAGCCTGGTCAAACGGTAAAGTCTGCCCTTTCGCTGCCAATCAAAACTTCCTGACTGCCAGGGAATATTGGAGTACGGGGTGTAATAATTCACAAAAAATTCTAGCTCCAAACTGGCAGGAAAATAAAAGCTATGTTATTTTTAAAGGTAATTCAACCAAGAATCTGTTTTTAGTATCTAATCATGGAAATAATGCACAAGTGCAGGACGGGTATACCCGTCCTAAGGCAGTCAAGGGGTTAACTTGAAGAAGTCGACTACGCGAAGTATCCTTCGCGAAGCTGGCCGCACGAAGCTTCGATCAGCACTGAGTTGTTGGCAGGTCTTCGCGAAGCTGGCCGCACGAAGCTTCGATCAGCACTGAGTTGTTGGCAGGTCTTCGCGAAGCTGGCCGCACGAAGCTTCGATCAGCACTGAGTTGTTGGCAGGTCTTCGCGAAGCTGGCCGCACGAAGCTTCGATCAGCACTGAGTTGTTGGCAGGTCTTCGCGAAGCTGGCCGCACGAAGCTTCGATCAGCACTGAGTTGTTGGCAGGTCTTCGCGAAGCTGGCCGCACGAAGCTTCGATCAGCACTGAGTTGTTGGCAGGTCTTCGCGAAGTCGACGTCAGGCTCAGATAAGAAACACGCAAAGCCTAACAAGGGTTCCTGGGAATCTTTCACTATGATTAAGTCGTTCAGTTTTCAAGTTGAACCGTTTGAACTGAACAGTTGATAAAGAATCCAAATACAGCTAGACTTCAAATGTTCCAAAATCAAGCTTAAAAAAATGTGATTGTTTTGTCTTAAAATTAAACGTTCCGCAAACTTCCCTACCTTTGGTTGTTGTTATTTTTGTGTAGAAAAAATCTTTAAAAAATGACCAAGTCTGGTCTAAAACTAGAAAGTATGTGTTCCACAGCCTTTCAAAGGCAACAATTTGAGATGATGACATCGAAAATGTAACCTTCCAAAAAGCGCCAAAGACACAAATTATATTGAACAGTAGCAATGACAATGTGAGTCTAGGTGTAGGGACCTAGGATGGTTGGTTAGTGTTTAGTTGTATCGTCACGATGTGAGTCTAGGTGTAGGGACCTAGGATGGGTGGTTTGTTTTTAGTTGTATCGTCACAATGTGAGTCTAGGTGTAGGGACCTAGGATGGTTGGTTGGTGTTTAGTTGTATCGTCACGATGTGAGTCTAGGTGTAGGGACCTAGGATGGTTGGTTGGTGTTTAGTTGTATCGTCACAATGTGAGTCTAGGTGTAGGGACCTAGGATGGTTGGTTGGTGTTTAGTTGTATCGTCACGATGTGAGTCTAGGTGTAGGGACCTAGGATGGTTGGTTGGTTTTTAGTTGTATCGTCACGATGTGAGTCTAGGTGTAGGGACCTAGGATGGGTGGTTGGTTTTTAGTTGTATCGTCACAATGTGAGTCTAGGTGTAGGGACCTAGGATGGGTGGTTGGTGTTTAGTTGTATCGTCACAATGTGAGTCTAGGTGTAGGGACCTAGGATGGTTGGTTGGTTTTTAGTTGTATCGTCACAATGTGAGTCTGGGTGTAGGGACCTAGGGTGGGTGGTTGGCTTTTAGTTGTATCGTCACAATGTGAGTCTAGGTGTATACATGTAGGGACCTAGGATGGGTGGTTGGTTTTTAGTTGTATCGTCACGATGTGAGTCTAGGTGTAGGGACCTAGGATGGGTGGTTGGTTATTAGTTGTATCGTCACAATGTGAGTCTAGGTGTAGGGACCTAGGATGGTTGGTTGGTTTTTAGTTGTATCGTCACAATGTGAGTCTAGGTGTAGGGACCTAGGATGGTTGGTTGGTGTTTAGTTGTATC
This sequence comes from Littorina saxatilis, assembly GCF_037325665.1. Taxonomy (NCBI): domain Eukaryota; kingdom Metazoa; phylum Mollusca; class Gastropoda; order Littorinimorpha; family Littorinidae; genus Littorina; species Littorina saxatilis. The sequence continues at coordinate 4,185,980 of NC_090255.1, forward strand.
GTCACAATGTGAGTCTAGGTGTAGGGACCTAGGATGGGTGGTTGGTTTTTAGTTGTATCGTCACGATGTGAGTCTAGGTGTAGGGACCTAGGACGGTTGGTTGGTGTTTAGTTGTATCGTCACGAAGTGAGTCTAGGTGTAGGGACCTAGGATGGTTGGTTGGTTTTTAGTTGTATCGTCACAATGTGAGTCTAGGTGTAGGGACCTAGGATGGTTGGTTGGTTTTTAGTTGTATCGTCACGATGTGAGTCTAGGTGTAGGGACCTAGGATGGTTGGTTGGTTTTAGTTGTATCATCACGATGTGAGTCTAGGTGTAGGGACCTAGGATGGTTGGTTGGTTTTTAGTTGTATCGTCACAATGTGAGTCTAGGTGTAGGGACCTAGGATGGTTGGTTGGTTTTTAGTTGTATCGTCACAATGTGAGTCTAGGTGTAGGGACCTAGGATGGTTGGTTGGTGTTTAGTTGTATCGTCACAATGTGAGTCTAGGTGTAGGGACCTAGGATGGTTGGTTGGTTTTTAGTTGTATCGTCACAATGTGAGTCTAGGTGTAGGGACCTAGGATGGTTGGTTGGTGTTTAGTTGTATCGTCACAATGTGAGTCTAGGTGTAGGGACCTAGGATGGTTGGTTGGTTTTTAGTTGTATCGTCACGATGTGAGTCTAGGTGTAGGGACCTAGGATGGTTGGTTGGTGTTTAGTTGTATCGTCACGATGTGAGTCTAGGTGTAGGGACCTAGGATGGTTGGTTGGTTTTTAGTTGTATCGTCACAATGTGAGTCTAGGTGTAGGGACCTAGGATGGTTGGTTGGTTTTTAGTTGTATCGTCACGATGTGAGTCTAGGTGTAGGGACCTAGGATGGTTGGTTGGTGTTTAGTTGTATCGTCACAATGTGAGTCTGGGTGTAGGGACCTAGGATGGTTGGATGGTGTTTAGTTGTATCGTCACGATGTGAGTCTAGGTGTAGGGACCTAGGATGGTTGGTTGGTTTTTAGTTGTATCGTCACCATGTGAGTCTGGGTGTAGGGACCTAGGATGGTTGGTTGGTGTTTAGTTGTATCGTCACAATGTGAGTCTGGGTGTAGGGACCTAGGATGGTTGGTTGGTGTTTAGTTGTATCGTCACAATGTGAGTCTAGGTGTAGGGACCTAGGATGGTTGGTTGGTGTTTAGTTGTATCGTCACAATGTGAGTCTAGGTGTAGGGACCTAGGATGGTTGGTTGGTTTTTAGTTGTATCGTCACGATGTGAGTCTAGGTGTAGGGACCTAGGATGGTTGGTTGGTGTTTAGTTGTATCGTCACAATGTGAGTCTGGGTGTAGGGACCTAGGATGGTTGGATGGTGTTTAGTTGTATCGTCACGATGTGAGTCTAGGTGTAGGGACCTAGGATGGTTGGTTGGTTTTTAGTTGTATCGTCACGATGTGAGTCTAGGTGTAGGGACCTAGGATGGTTGGTTGGTGTTTAGTTGTATCGTCACAATGTGAGTCTGGGTGTAGGGACCTAGGATGGTTGGTTGGTGTTTAGTTGTATCGTCACAATGTGAGTCTAGGTGTAGGGACCTAGGATGGTTGGTTGGTTTTTAGTTGTATCGTCACAATGTGAGTCTAGGTGTAGGGACCTAGGATGGTTGGTTGGTGTTTAGTTGTATCGTCACAATGTGAGTCTAGGTGTAGGGACCTAGGATGGTTGGTTGGTGTTTAGTTGTATCGTCACAATGTGAGTCTAGGTGTAGGGACCTAGGATGGTTGGTTGGTTTTTAGTTGTATCGTCACGATGTGAGTCTAGGTGTAGGGACCTAGGATGGTTGGTTGGTTTTTAGTTGTATCGTCACGATGTGAGTCTAGGTGTAGGGACCTAGGATGGTTGGTTGGTGTTTAGTTGTATCGTCACAATGTGAGTCTAGGTGTAGGGACCTAGGATGGTTGGTTGGTGTTTAGTTGTATCGTCACAATGTGAGTCTGGGTGTAGGGACCTAGGATGGTTGGTTGGTTTTTAGTTGTATCGTCACAATGTGAGTCTAGGTGTAGGGACCTAGGATGGTTGGTTGGTGTTTAGTTGTATCGTCACAATGTGAGTCTAGGTGTAGGGACCTAGGATGGTTGGTTGGTGTTTAGTTGTATCGTCTCTTCAGTTGATACTACTATTCGAGGCTGATTTTTTGTTTGTTTGTTTGCTTAACGCCCAGCCGACCACGAAGGGCCATATCAGGGCGGTGCTGCTTTGACATATAACGTGCGCCACACACAAAGACGGAAGTCGCAGCACAGACTTCACTGTCTCACCCAGTCACATTATTCTGACACCGGACCAACCCGTCCTAGCACTAACCCCATAATGCCAGACGCCAGGCGGAGCAGCTACTAGATTGCCAATTTTAAAGTCTTAGGTATGACCCGGCCGGGGTTCGAACCCACGACCTCCCGATCACGGGGCGGACGCCTTACCACTAGGCCAACCGTGCCGGTCATTCGAGGCCAATGCAAGTGTGTCTCCTTTCTCAGTTCACATGGCAAGCTCCATGCTTAACACTATTTACAATCAGGTCTATCACTGTCAAAGGAAGGTTCTAAAAGTTTATAACTTTCACATTTGTGACCCTCCACCACAAAATGAGTCGCATGTCACCTCGCGCGGTTCTGCGCTAGGCTTAATATAAGTCCGGGGAGTGTCTGGTAACAGTGTGAGGGTCACCTTAGTCACAGGCTTATAACTCAAACAGTGTTTGCTCTTTTCTAAAACGGTTTTCACCACTGGATAGAGCATAAAAAACTCTTTAGGGAAATGTAAAAATATTAAAATCATGCAAAGGTGACATGCGACTCATTCCGTCGTGGAGGGTCACATTTGTTACTTCAAATCTCGTAAACAAATCTTGATCTCCTTTCAGAATTCGAATGTAAACATCTTGTCTGGGGGAACGCCCCGGATTGTGTGGGGACCTCATGGTGGTTCATGACATATCCTACCTCGAGGCATTGGCACTCAGGTACGTCGCGGTCTGTTCCATTGCAGACGCCTTGACCCAAACATCCACCTGCACAGTCTGGGATGTCACACGCTTCTCCCGTCCACCCTGGTGATAAAACAGACGATGTATTATTAATGCCAAGTGATTTCCCTGCAGGTGCTATGGATTATTAAATAGAAAATGGTCCATTAAAGTTTTGTTCAGAATAAAACGTACAGCTGATCGAACATCATAAATCCACACAAAAATAAAATGCTACCGTTCCAAAATTCAAGATCAAAAAACAAGACTTGAAGGTTGTTGGAACGTTCAAATATTGACAAACCAAAACGTTACATTTACAGTACGTCCACCCACTGGTCTTTGAAGTCGACAGACACACAAACACTTGTGATGCCAATAATGAACTTCGATGAATCTCGCAAGCAAGATGCCGGCGAAATAATATCATAGCTTCTTCTCTATTTGGAGTGGATTTTGCTTGCTTTTTTATGCTGGAAAAGCATCTTTCGTTGATGGAATAGTGTGCGTGGATCAAAGGATAGAGTGTGTGCGACTGAGTGGGAGTGTGTGCAACTGAGTGGGAGTGTGTGCAACTGAGTGGCAGTGTGTGCAACTGAGTGGGAGTGTGTGCAACTGAGTGGGAGTGTGAGCAACTGAGTGGGAGTGTGTGCAACTGAGTGGGAGTGTGAGCAACTGAGTGGGAGTGTGCAACTGAGTGGGAGTGTGTGCAACTGAGTGGGAGTGTGAGCAACTGAGTGGGAGTGTGTGCAACTGAGTGGGAGTGTGCAACCGAGTGGGAGTGTGAGCAACTGAGTGGGAGTGGGAGCAACTGAGTGGGAGTGTGTGCAACTGAGTGGGAGTGTGAGCAACTGAGTGGGAGTGTGAGCAACTGAGTGGGAGTGTGTGCAACTGAGTGGGAGTGTGTGCAACTGAGTGGGAGTGTGAGCAACTGAGTGGGAGTGTGTGCAACTGAGTGGGAGTGTGTGCAACTGAGTGGGAGTGTGAGCAACTGAGTGGGAGTGTGAGCAACTGAGTGGGAGTGTGTGCAACTGAGTGGGAGTGTGAGCAACTGAGTGGGAGTGTGAGCAACTGAGTGGGAGTGTGAGCAACTGAGTGGGAGTGTGTGCAACTGAGTGGGAGTGTGAGCAACTGAGTGGGAGTGTGAGCAACTGAGTGGGAGTGTGAGCAACTGAGTGGGAGTGTGTGCAACTGAGTGGGAGTGTGTGCAACTGAGTGGGAGTGTGAGCAACTGAGTGGGAGTGTGTGCAACTGAGTGGGAGTGTGCAACCGAGTGGGAGTGTGAGCAACTGAGTGGGAGTGGGAGCAACTGAGTGGGAGTGTGTGCAACTGAGTGGGAGTGTGAGCAACTGAGTGGGAGTGTGAGCAACTGAGTGGGAGTGTGTGCAACTGAGTGGGAGTGTGTGCAACTGAGTGGGAGTGTGAGCAACTGAGTGGGAGTGTGTGCAACTGAGTGGGAGTGTGTGCAACTGAGTGGGAGTGTGAGCAACTGAGTGGGAGTGTGAGCAACTGAGTGGGAGTGTGTGCAACTGAGTGGGAGTGTGAGCAACTGAGTGGGAGTGTGAGCAACTGAGTGGGAGTGTGAGCAACTGAGTGGGAGTGTGTGCAACTGAGTGGGAGTGTGAGCAACTGAGTGGGAGTGTGTGCGACTGAGTGGGAGTGTGTGCAACTGAGTGGGAGTGTGTGCAACTGAGTGGCAGTGTGTGCAACTGAGTGGGAGTGTGTGCAACTGAGTGGGAGTGTGTGTACAAACAACACCAGGGAAACAAACATGATGCAAAAGACAATACGGTTTAGTATTTGCACTTTCTTAAATAAAAACAAATGCTAAACAAGCAAACACATCTCTCCACTTACCTGGGTTGCAGCGACACGTCTGCAGGGCACTGTTGCATTCTCCGTGTCCGCTGCAGTCGCGACCTTGACCCGGGCAACCTCTGACCTCGCACTTTGACCCTCGCCACGCCTCGTCACACACACACTGGTTGGTGCCGGAGCAGCGACCGTGTCCGTTACACTGACTGTTACAGCCCTTGCCCAGGTAACACGGGTGACACGTGCACTGACCACTGAAATGATAGAAGTGTGGTCATCAGTGATGGACGTGCATTACGTTGTAAGCATTAAACTAATAACATAAATAGACGACTTTGGGAAATGCTCTGTTGGTGTTGTCGTGCGCTGTGGAAGAGCTACCCACGTGAAGTCAACGTATTTTCCCTCTGCTTTTGCACGGCTGAATAATAAATACATAGTTGCATGCTCACCTGTTGGGAGGTACCTGAGTACCGTTGACACAGGGCTCGTCACAGGCCAGTCCCATCCAGCCTGGGCCACAGTCCACACAGCCCGGGGGGTCAGTGGCAGCACTGCACACTCCACGCCCGTTGCAGTCCGGTTCACCTGGACAGAGAATATTCAGTTTGCACAGGTAATACATATTGGGGACTAGCTCAGGTTATTTGCTATCAAGAATACTCAGTTTGCTATTGGTTCGGACTTAAATGAATATTTGCCGCCACAAGAAGTGTTCCTTTTAGTTTAGCGAAAGTGCCAGTGCAATATTAATAAATCAATCTTTGTAATTATGCTCTAATCATTTGATAAAAACAGACACAGACATAGACACACACGCGCGCGCGCACACACGCTCTCTTTTTCTTTTTTTACACACTCACTCACTGATACTCATAAACACACATACTCTGTCTCTCTCTCTTCCTCACACACACACACACACACACACACACACACACACACACACACACACACACACACACACACACACACAAACACACGGCACACACACACAAACACACACATAAAGAGACATCCCTGGCCACACTGTCCTACTCACACACCCAAACCCCGGGTTACACACACATACAACCCCCGCCCTCCTCGTCCATCCTGTTCTTACCTGGACAGTCAGGAATGTCACACCCGTCTCCAGCCCACCCTGGATAGCATGTGCACTGGGCCGTAGCGGCGTTACACAGACCGTGACCGGTGCAGTCCTGACCTCTACCTGGGCATCCAGGCGTGTCGCAGAGATCTCCACGCCAGCCAACCGTGCAGTTGCATTTTCCGTTCATTACCTGCAGACAAGGAAGAAAATAATTATAGCCTACAGTTGGTTGAAATCAAAATCATATTCAAAAACAGAGTTTTGCTGTCCTGCACTCAAACGTTTCAAAGGCGGTGGGTTTTTTTCAATGTGAAGGATTGTGCAGCCCTTTTTCAAACCATGAACTATATTGTTTTCTAAATTAAGAATACCCAGGATGCATGCGCAGCAAAGCCTAATTACTGACTAGATATGGACAACATTAGACAGAGAGATACAGCACGCATAATTACTGACTAGATATGGACAACATTAGACAGAGAGATACAGCACGCATAATTACTGACTAGATATGGACAACATTAGACAGAGAGGTACAGCACGCATAATTACTGACTAGATATGGACAACATTAGACAGAGAGATACAGCACGCATAATTACTGACTAGATATGGACAACATTAGACAGAGAGATACAGCACGCATAATTACTGACTAGATATGGACAACATTAGACAGAGAGATACAGCACGCATAATTACTGACTAGATATGGACAACATTAGACAGAGAGATACAGCACGCATAATTACTGACTAGATATGGACAACATTAGACAGAGAGATACAGCACGCATAATTACTGACTAGATATGGACAACATTAGACAGAGAGATACAGCACGCATAATTACTGACTAGATATGGACAACATTAGACAGAGAGATACAGCACGCATAATTACTGACTAGATATGGACAACATTAGACAGAGAGATACAGCACGCATAATTACTGACTAGATATGGACAACATTAGACAGAGAGATACAGCACGCATAATTACTGACTAGATATGGACAACATTAGACAGAGAGATACAGCACGCATAATTACTGACTAGATATGGACAACATTAGACAGAGAGATACAGCACGCATAATTACTGACTAGATATGGACAACATTAGACAGAGAGATACAGCACAAAAATAAACAAGTGCAAGCTCGTTCACAATACCCATAAAAAAGCCTAGTCAAGCAAGTTTTGCATAGTCTCGTGACTTTCAGCTTCAGATCACAGTCTGATTACAATATGGCGAGAAGTTCATGAGGCTGGCAAACATTAACGAAAATGCATGATCAATTATTTTGTAGTGGATCCTCCATTCTTCAGTTTGGAGAAATGTTCATTTTCTATTGCAGAACCTTAACCTTAAAAATGTTTTATAACATGAAGTAGTATGTACAAGACAGAATCTAAACAAAACAAAAATTAAAAAATTAAAATCAACGTCTTGGCAAATAGGACATGGGTCAAAATGGCGCGTTCAAAATAGTTCAAAAAGTGACGTCACCTTTCCATGTAGAGAGCACTCCGAGTCACAGTTGATACCCGCCCACCCGGGATCACAGACACACGTCGCACTGCCGGGTGGATCCTGGTGGCCGTGAGCACACTTTTCTTCACAAGCGTGACCGAACCAGGTATCGCGACACCTGGTGAGGTAAACAAGTACAGTGGTTACCTCTACTTAACGACTTTGAAACTGTTATTCAATTTAGGTTGTTATGGGCAGGTAGTGTATAGTAAACGTACTTCTTCAATATAAATGTGTCACATCTATTTCTTGAAGAAAGACAACAAATCAAGTTATGGTAGTTTTTATATTTAACTCATTACGAGCAGAAAAAAAACCCATCCTATGAGAGGATAAAACACATCCTTATAAGGGTAAAAATTCATCCAATAAATTCGTGTTAATTCCCTACAGCTGTAATAAAAAAAAAATTAAGTTTTGGAGCAAGGGTGCACCCCAAACATCACACATCACACAGCACACACATTCTCACCATGTATTCCCTGGAATAGGGTTAGCGTGCCGAAATAAAGAAGTCCAAACAAAAAACAAACAAAACCCACATGGACTTGTCTAATATTATCATATAAATATTGTCTCATATCAAAGTAGTTTAGCCTTTACTGATTCTGTCAGTCCAATCTGCAACTTTGGTCAGTCTGCAACAAACTGGATACCTGAGGATATAACTTTTTGCATCTCATGTTCTCATTACTACCGTATTTTCTGCTGCACATGTAGTTATTCAGCCTTAAAAGACCCCAAAGGCCTTCTTTAATCAAACCTAAAGTTGACTTCGTGGAGACTTCGGGAAGTCTTTCTACCGAAAATGTAGTGCCAAACCTTCGTACGGCGAGCATTAGGGTAGTAGACTACGGGAAGTCTTTCTACCGAAAATGTAGTGCCAAACCTTCGTACGGCGAGCATTAGGGTAGTAGACTACGCGACGTCGACTTCGCCCAATTAATAGTGTTAAGTCAAACATCCCCGAATGTTTTATACTGTCATGTGAATCCGACTTCGCCCAATTAATAGTCTTAAGTCAAACATCCCTGAATGTTTTATACTGTCATGTGAATCCGACTTCGCCCAATTAATAGTCTTAAGTCAAACATCCCTGAATGTTTTATACTGTCATGTGAATCAATCGCTCCATAAATTAACTGTGATTGTTTCTGAATCCTACCTGCAGTGTGGAGGGTCCGTGGTGTCGTTGCAGACGCCGTTGTTGTTGCAGTCAGGGTCCCCGGCACAGTCGGGTAGCTCGCACCCCAGTCCTGCCCACCCCGATCCGCACGTGCACCTGTGGTTGCTGCTGTCACACCCGCCTGACGATCACGTAAGGAAAAAGTAAGGAGTAATTTTAGAACTTAACAAATGGGCATGGCAGCTAGATAAATATTTTCATGGAAACCTCCGCCTGCAAAGCTGTAAAGCTAAGAAACCTAATCAGAAAGCAACACATGATATTTCTCTGAGCACACACAGTAGTAATCTAATTATTTCGCTTCTTAAAGCCCCTGCATCTTACCTCTGCCGCTGCAGTCGAGGTTGAAGAGCCCGGGACAGCCGGGGATGTCACACAGCCGTCCCTTCCAGCCCGTGTCGTAGTCGCACTCACACCTCCCTCCTGTGATGTCGCCGTGCTCCGAGCACTCCGAGTTACACCCCACACCCGCCCATCCTTCTTCGCACTGGCAGTTGCCAGAGTCGGGTGGAACCTGTAGACATCATCATCATCATCATCATCATCATCATCATCATCATCATCATCATCATCATCGTCGTCGTCGTCGTCGTCGTCGTCATCGTCGTCGTCGTCGTCGTCGTCGCTGTGATTTCGTATAGCACAGACCCATTACAGTGTTAAAATTTACAAGTTCATGAACACACACAAACACACACACACACACACGCGCACGCACACACACAGAATAAAGGTTTACAGTGAAAGTAGCAGGCTTTGGAAAACACACACACACATGCAGGAAAAAGGAAACTTCACAGGACTACTATCTACGTACGTTACCCATCTATGCACAAGCAACGTATTTCCAAAACATCTTTATGCCGTTCAGATGAAGCACCCCAATTACACATAAAGAACCCCACAGGACTATTACACACAAAATGAGCTTACTTCACCCTACCTATACACAGGTATAACATTCCAAACTCACCTGCGTGCCGTGAAGACACGGTTCGTCGCACGCCTCCCCCATCCACGATCTGGTGCAGTTGACGCAGCGCGGGGGGTCAAAGTTCACCCCGTTGCACGTGCCCCTGCTGCTGCAGTCGGGCTCGCCGGGACAGTCGGGCACGTGACAAGCAGCACCGGTCCAACCTGCCCGACAGTCGCATTCGTGTTTCTCGCTGTTGCAGTCGCCGTGGTTGCTGCATTCCTCCTTGGTCTCTGGGTGTCTGGGGCATCCGGGTGTCTCGCAGAACTCTCCAGCCCACCCGCTTAGAGGCGGGCAGTGACAGGACCCTGGGTGGATGGGAGAAGGGTGGGGGAGAGTTAAAGTCCGATGTTACAGACCGCTGGGTCGAAGATCAGTCAACGTAACATTTTGCTTTGTCATAATGTAACCGAGTGCCGAAACACTACGATCACCTCGGGAAGCGAAGTGCAATCAACAAACCCGAAGGTTTCCATGAACATACAGACAATCGGAAACCACCAGACCCCATCACAAACAGAATTCCACAACTCACCGGTGTTGACTTAAAGGCCAACAACTCGGGTGCAGAGTCTGCTGTGAAAGGAGCGGTAGCCTCCCCTGTCACAATAAATTAAACGTTCCAATGACAAACATTTGGTGGTTGTTGTTTTTATTCTAAAGTCGGATGTTTTTCAAGCTTTGAGAGAATAACACAGTTGGAATCAAGTGTTAAAGAAATCGTCCCAGTACGCGTGCGAATACACTTTAATCAGCTTAAAGGCATATGTACGCGCTCCCGTGTTTACAAAGTGTAGTTTGCCCATAATCGATGTCAAACGCACCATAAGACCATAATTATAATGACGATATGTCACCATGCGCGGACCATAATACATGCATTACAGCTTGTTCTAGCCTCTGAAAAAGTGAGGATGTCAACAAAGCCGCGGTGTTAGCTCCCTTGCATCAACGTTACATGTGTTGCCAAATCTATAAATAGGACGATCCAGATCAAAATGAAAATTAACATATCTCAACATTGAAGGGGTCCTAGACCACAATATTTTGCAGGGAACTTAATTTAGCATGTCTCCAGCTGTTGGTAAAGCAATTAGCGTGTATAGTCATCGAGTACATATGCCTTTAAGTTTATCTAAAAAAATTACTTTTTTTTTGTTTTGTTTTTTTGATTTTATTTCTTTTATAATTACTTCGACCCAAAGTATGCTGGGCTAAGTACGGAGGTTACACAAGTAACTTACTGAGCCAGAAAGTGTTAGTTTTATGCGTTCCTTAGACAGAGAAAAAAGACAAAGCTAACGTGATGTGTTCTGCACTAATCATTTATTACCGTAGGTATGCAAAAACTTAATATAGGCAATTATTTTAACACAATACTATCAAGGGTAAACAATATTATTTTGTAATACAATGATATCAAACGTAAAAATAATACTTTTAACACAGTAATTTCAATGATGAAAAATATCCTTTTTAAGCAACAGCTGTCAATGGTAAACAATATTCTCTCAACACAGCAATGTAAAAATGAAACCAACCATCAGAGTTGCAAGTCCCATGGAAGGAACACTCCACATTGCAGCCCGCGCCGTGGTGACAGGTAGAGTTACACTCGCACACCTCGTTGTTGATGTCCGGGTGGCCGTACACACAGGGGTCGTCACAGGCGGGACCCACGTACCCCGGGTGGCAGTCGGTACAGCGGGGCGGATCGACAGTGGCGTTACAAACACCGCGCCCGTTGCAGTTACCTCCCCCTGGGCAGTCTGCTGAGCTGCAGTCAGCTCCTGAGGATGTAAATTGTGTTGTGAAAACCTGTTGTTTTGAACACAACCCCCTTTATTTTTCCCACACACAGAAATATACTCAAAAGTGTGCACAACAAGTAAGAATCTTGTCAAACGTGATTATATAATCTTCCTTGTAAAAAGCTGTGCTCACTCGTGCAGGGAAGACCGGCACGGTTGGCCTAGTGGTAAGGCGTCCGCCCCGTGATCGGGAGGTCGTGGGTTCGAACCCCGGCCGGGTCATACCTAAGACTTTAAAATTGGCAATCTAGTGGCTGCTCCGCCTGGTGTCTGGCATTATGGGGTTAGTGCTAGGACTGGTTGGTCCGGTGTCAGAATAATGTGACTGGGTGAGACATGAAGCCTGTGCTGCGACTTCTGTCTTGTGTGTGGCGCACGTTATATGTCAAAGCAGCACCGCCCTGATAAGCAAACAAACAAACAAATCGTGCAGGGAAACAGGAAAGGTTGGTTTGTAGAGTAGTTATGATTATTGTTTATTGTCTCTTCAGCTGATATTACTATTAAAGACCAATGGAAGTTCGTTTCTGTTCTCACTTTGCGAAACAGGAAACTGTTAAAACTGGGGAAGAGGACCTCAATAGAGTAAGAGAAGGAAGAGTTTGAACCCTTTTTACTGTCGAGAGCTTCAAATGTGACCAAAGCAAATTAAAAAGTTAAGGAACATAACTGCGACAGTAACCGGGACCAACTGTTCACTCACCTGTCCAGCCAGGGTCGCAGAAACATCGTCCCGTGACGGCCACACAATCTCCGTGACCTGAGCAGGCCACTGACACACCTGGGCAGGTAGGGACCGTGCACTTCACACCTGTCCACCCGGCCTCGCACTGACACCTGCTGTCATTACCTGCACCAGCACAACTGCCGTGTCCGTTGCACTCAGACTCGCAGAACTCTCCCAGGTGACAGGAATCGCAGACGCACAGTCCGAACGAACACTCTCCATGCCCGTTGCACTTGTTGCTGCAGTCGCTCCCGTGGTAGCACCCGTCGCAGACACACTCTCCGCACTGGGAACAGCCCCCGTGCCCGCTGCAATGACTGTCACGGCTGCATTGATGCTGACAGGTCTGACCCACAAAGCCAGCCTGGCACTGACACGTCCCGAAGGTTGAGCATGCACCGTGGTCGCCGCAAGTTGTGTCTTCGCATTGGTACTGACAGTCGCGGCCGATGTAGCCAGCGTTGCACGTGCAAGTTAGTGCAGAAGCGTTCCAAGCCCCGTGGGCACTGCAGACCTCTCCGTGGTACTGTGCCAGGCTGCCTGCCTCTCCGTTGTGTGACGTTGAAGCTCCGCCAGGGACCGTGCGTTTCGACAGCATGACTTTAGTGGAGTAGTCGTAGCCGTACGTTCTGACTCTGCCGCCCCCACCTCCACCTCCTCTGTGGTAGCAGCAGCATCCGCCAACACAGCTGCCCGCGCATTCGCTGCTGCCTGCCCCTCCCTGTGACGTCATGGACCCCCAGCCCTCAATGACGTCAGCGTCAAGCCAGATTCCTCCTCCGGCTCCCCCTCCTTCTCCCCCCACGGCGTTAGCTCCAGTGGACGCGATGTGACCTGAATATTGATGAACATGTCGTGAATTCATTTCATTTAAGTAATGTGTGTGTAGGTATTTGTGTTTGTGTGTGTGTGATGTGTGCGTGTGCGTGCATGCGTGTGCGTGTGTGTGTTTGTGTGTGTGTGTGTGTGTGTGTGTGCGTGTGTGTGTGTGCGCGTGCGTGCCTGCATGTCCCTGTTCTGTTGATTTCACTTTTTTGCTTCGTATATCGTCGTCTAGTTTGTTCTGAAGAGCACGCCTCTAGATAAATGCTTTTCCTCTTATGCTCCATGCACAGTGTTTGAATAAACCGTTACAATCGTGACCTTACCGAACAGTTTACGATTCAATGCAATGCAATATTTACGATACAGTACGGCACAGTACGTCACAAGACAAACAACACAATAGAATTGAACATAATACAAAACTACATGTATATATATAGCCAATGAACAATGTTATCTACTTGTAGTATTAATCCACTTGTGATACAAAGAATATTACGACTTTAAAAAAAATAAAAACATTCCAGCAAAAGCAAGCTTTTCAACATTTGAAAAACAAAACAATGATTGTAATCCTGGTATCACACAGCAAGCCATACAGCATTTTGCAATGAACTACAATACATACTATTCAAGCTCACCTTCAAGGCTGGCTGAGTGAGAGATGACCTTGATTGCAGCTCCGCCTCTTGCACCTGCATGGTGAGTGCAGCTTCCTCCACCGCTGCCGGAGTGAAGGGGGAGGTACTGGTCGCCGTGGGCGTGGCTTCGACAGCTGCTAGAAAGTCTACAAGTTTCTCTCGCGTCCCCTCCCTGACCTCCGTAAGACCCCCCGGAGCCGGCGCCACATTGGTTCCCGTGGCCTGGGCCTAAAGAGAGAAAGAGGGTCATCTTGAACCTTAAGCCGGCCGTCCACATTGGTTCCCGTGGCCTGGGCCTAAAGAGAGAAAGAGGGTCATCTTGAACCTTAAGCCGGCCGTCCACATTGGTTCCCGTGGCCTGGGCCTAAAGAGAGAAAGAGGGTCATCTTGAACCTTAAGCCGGCCGTCCACATTGGTTCCCGTGGCCTGGGCCTAAAAGAGAGAAAGAGGGTCATCTTGAACCTTAAGCCGGCCGTCCACATTGGTTCCCGTGACCTGGGCCTACAGAGAGAAAGAGGGTCATCTTGAACCTTAAGCCGGCCGTCTACAAAAGTCAAAGGCAGATTTATGAGATCGGACACCGATCGAGCAAGAAAAAGTAGATTTCGCTTATATTTTGCCGGTAATAATTTCAGTGTGCTGAAACAAGTGTGAACAAATGAGAGATTTTAATCGGAAGACATTATGATACAGCATTTTGAATATGTTGACAAGCCAAGTATCAGATAAACGAGGGTTGAGCTATTGAATGGGGGACGGGCGGGGATGTAGCTCAGTCGGTAGCGCGCTGGATTTGTATCCAGTTGGCCGCTGTCAGCGTGAGTTCGTCCCCACGTTCGGCGAGAGATTTATTTCTCAGAGTCAACTTTGTGTGCAGACTCTCCTCGGTGTCCGAACACCCCCGTGTGTACACGCAAGCACAAGACCAAGTGCGCACGAAAAAGATCCTGTAATCCATGTCAGAGTTCGGTGGGTTATAGAAACACAAAAATACCCAGCATGCTTCCTCCGAAAACGGCGTATGGCTGCCTAAATGGCGGGGTAAAAAACGGTCATACATGTAAAATTCCACTCGTGCAAAAAACACGAGTGTACGTGGGAGTTTCAGCCCACGAACGCAGAAGAAGAAGAAGAAGAAGAAGAATGGGGTATCGGTCTAATCAATCAAGCCAAGTATCAGATAAACGAGGGTTGAGCTATTGAATGAGGTATCGGTCCAATCAATCACATGACCTATTTTGGAAGTCTTATTAATCCCTGCATGGCTTCCGTTTGTTGTGATGATGTGTTTTGTATATCTCTGTGATCTATGATCTGTTTATGTCACTGTTTCCTTTCTTTCTTCTCAGATTTGTGAAGGTCTTAAAGGGGTGAGTGTGTGAGAGTGGGGGGTGGGGCCCGGGTAGCTCAGGTTGTAGAGCACTGGACTTGTGATCGAAAGATCGCTGGTTCGAATCCGGGGACGGACACGGGTCAACGTTATGTGCAGACCCAGAGACGGTATCCATCTCCCACCCCCGTGTCACCACTGTGGCACGTGAAAGACCTCGGTCATTTTGCCATAAGTGCAGATGGCTGATACCACCTAAACACGCATACACTTGTGTATACTGCATGTCACGTGCCGTCATTCCATTCTTTCCATAAGCTTACCATCCCGAATAAGGCAGTAACGTGCCGAAATATTGATTATAGATATAAACGTACATAACCAGGTTACTGGTGTGTTTTCTTTTTATTTACTTGTGTATCTCATCTAAAGTCGGGTTAAAACCCGGGAACGCGCCCCTGCTTTGCCGTGAGGGCGTAACACTTGAATTTCTCTCTCAGAGTGGGGAGTGGGGGTTCCGTTGCAACACGCTTTACAGTGACGCACCTTCTTCAGAGTAGTACCCTCCCCCATCGCCTTGGACGAGAGCACTTTTCTCCACTTCAAACAGTCGCGTGCTGACGTGAGCTGCCCGGTCAACCGTGACGGTTCCCATCTGTACTTCAAGCGTGTCAGTGTACACAATTAGGGACTCTTCTGTAGTGAAGGCGTTGCTTCTGAGCGTGAGTGCTCCCCCTTTCATGACGGTCACGTGGGAGAAGCGGTACACGCCACTGTAGGTGTCGTTGTTTGTGCGTGGGGCGCATACGCTGTACCTGGAATTTCAGAAAAAGAAACTGTGATCATCCTTTATTGTAGATCCCCCTCCCCTGTGTTCTTAAAATGCCTCATTTTCAAAGGAATATTCATTTCATTTTCATTTTTTTTCATTTTCATTACTTTATTGTCCCATCGCTGGGAAATTCGGGTCGCTTCCTCCCAGTGGAAATATGACTATAGACATGCACACAACCCTACTTCTGATACACCAGAACCGTCTCAGCTATGACTTTTTATTGACAAAAAGTTGGGTTTTGTTTTTATAACAAAGCGTCTTTTTTCTTAAACAGAACTCAGACCCCAGTACTTATATGTATAATGATGGCTTAATATGCCTGTGTATATAGCTTCAAGAAGCGTAGAGTCACTGAATCACAAAAGGAGATCGTATTCTTTCTGTTAAAAAGATTCGTGAATACGACCTTATACCAACAACGTGACCTTATCAAATTTTAACATAAAGTTGCATATTAAACCCGTCATACCACGCACAGTTTGCATGGTGTTTCCCCCTTCAAAGACTAAGTAAAACAAAAAAAAAAAAGAAGAATTACCTGCAGCCAGACCGACCAGCGAAACAATACTATTTCTGTGAGACAATATCAACAAGAAAATGCAAAAATATTTAGCTAATAAACCTACACAAAATTCACCACGAAAGCAAACCAGCCATTGTAGGCATGCCAGTACGTCTTGAGTACTTCATCTGTTTTCATATTTTGGTTGTTTTCATGTTTGTTTGTTTACGAGCAGACAAAATACATGTTTCCATCCATTGTTTAATCTTTCTTTCTTTATTTGGTGTATAACGTCGTTTTCAACCACGAAGGTTATATCGCGACGGGGAAAGGGGGGAGATGGGATAGAGCCACTTGTTAATTGTTTCTTGTTCACAAAAGCACTAATAAAAAAATTGCTCCAGGGGCTTGCAACGTAGTACAATATATGACCTTACTGGGAGAATGCAAGTTTCCAGTACAAAGGACTTAACATTTCTTACATACTGCTTGACTAAAATCTTTACAAAGATTGACTATATTCTATACAAGAAACACTTAACAAGGGTAAAAGGAGAAACAGAATCCGTTAGTCGCCTCTTACGACATGCTGGGGAGCATCGGGTAAATTCTTCCCCCTAACCCGCGGGGGGAATCCATTGTTTAATTGTATGGACAATACATTATCTTGTCTTATGTATTTCATGTCACCAGAGGAGAGAACTCAGAGAAACAGAACCGGCACGGTTGGCCTAGTGGTAAGGCGTCCGCCCCGTGATCGGGAGGTCGTGGGTTCGAACCCCGGCCAGGTCACACCTAAGACTTTAAAATTGGCAATCTAGTGGCTGCTCCGCCTGGCGTCTGGCATTATGGGGTTAGTGCTAGGACTGGTTGGTCCGGTGTCAGAATAATGTGACTGGGTGAGACATGAAACCTGTGCTGCGACTTCTGTCTTGTGTGTGGCGCACGTTAAATGTCAAAGCAGCACCGCCCTGATATGGCCCTTCGTGGTCGGCTGGGCGTTAAGCAAACAAACAAACAAACAAATCAGAGAAACAGCACAAACACGTATAACACGTACCCCCACTGGAAGAGAGTGGCAGAGCCTTTCACGTGCAACCGATCAATTCCGTACATTCCTCCGTAGTTGATGATTCCTGCCTCGATGTAAGTGATCGTTGGCATGGCAACCGTTGCTAGGGAAGTGAGAGAAATGTGAGCGTGGACATGGGATCGCATTTCGTCTGGTCCAATGTCTAGGTGTTGCCCGTTAAACACCTGCAGGTGGCCTGTCTTATCTCCCACCAGGTGGTGAATCGTCAGCTGGTTCTGTTCAAAACAAAGACAGGGTAAAACGGTGAAAGTTCATTGTTTAATTATGCATGTGCAGCACACTGTGTATCCATTTCACACATAAAGACTAAAGAATAGATAAGACTGTGTTAAATTGATTGATAGTGAAATAATTAATATGTTAACTTTGTATTTAAATCATACATTTTCTTTTTACATCAAGTAGCAGAGACTCAACGCGAATTTGCGAAATTGGTTGCTTGCTAAAGAAACAATATTTTCATGTGCATCGTTGAAACAAACGGGGATGGTTTTGATCAATTTTCACCAGATACAAACTTTATTTTGTACTACTACTTCGCATTTCCTGAAAAGAAGATAACATCCTGCTCAAATGCTGATTTTCTTTTCTCCAACAAAGGTACTGGACACTTGTCAAAAAAAACGAAGAATGAAAGCACAATAGTTATGCTTGAGAGAGTTGGTGTTGTTGTTGTTGTTGTTGTTGTTGTTGTTGTTGCAGGCGGGTGCGTGCGTGTCTGTTTCGTCCAAACTCACGTGAGCCACCCTAGCACAGGCACCGCCAATCAGATTGAGGGTAGCAAACTCCAGGAGGTCAGGCAGGTAAATGCTGAGGTCACAGGATGACCCCCGACCCTGATGGTCCAAGGTCAGTTCGGCAGTCTTCTCGCCTCCCACAGTGGAGAGTCTGAGCACGGAACCAGGGGCAGCAAACCCTCTTTGGTTCTTGTAGGTGAAACCGTCGCCCCCTAGAGCGTGCAGGCTGCCGTCAAACCGGTAGTGTTCCGACAGATGGACTGCTATGTAGCCTCCGCTACCGCCTCCGCTGTCTAGAATGGGAAAGACATTTTGTAAATGTTTAAAGTTTGTTTTAAGAAAGACTGAAATCCCTGTTTGAGACATGTTTGTTAAAGGCTTAACCCGCCTCACATTAGACGTATTCCGGAAATAACTCTGTCGGGTTTGTATTGGTTGTGAAAGAGTTAACACTTTAGCCATAGGTCCAGGAAACAATTACTTCATACTGCAAGAGTACATCAAGTGGATAAGCTATTGAAAAGTTCAGTATTTTGTTTCTGCCGCAAGAATATGCCGATGTTCTTATTGTTTCTGCTGCTGCTGTTGTTATCATGATTTTTGCTGCTGTTGTTATAGTTGTAGTTGTAGTCGATGTTGGGGCTGCTGCTGCTGCTGATGATGATGACGATTATGATGATGATGATGATGATGATGATGATAGCGATTGATACTGGGGAGAGCTGAGTCCTGAAGTAGCTTTGGAGAGAGGGGATGAATTATGGCGGACAGTCGTGATGCTGGCAGTGGCAATGGAGTCTATACACATGTGCCTGTCTTCAGCTGTCTTCATCTCACTTCTACTTGATTTAAATAAGATTTATTCAGGAAATATGGGGTGGCATATAATACAATAGAAACACTGCTACTCACATCTACCCGCTGTGCCTCCAGAAGCTGAGATGCGGCCGCGGCCCGTGAAGGTGTTAGCTCGGATCAGGACGCTTCCTCCGCTGCCCGCCCCTCCTGCAATGTCCGCTCCACCCATGTACCCGTCACTACCGTCACACGTGACACGTCCGTCTAGCTGAAGATGCTGGAACACGTTGAGTTAAACAAATAATATTAAGTTGTAGTTTTCAACGTTTTATGGCGTGAAAAATAAAATTACAATGGAGTCAACAAGTCGTAACATCTGTATGTTAAAATAGTCGTCACACAACATAAACACACACTTCCTTTAAATCTTTTTCTCCAATGAGAATATACTAGCAGCACAGGAGGAAATGGTTCTCATTTTCGGAACTGTGTTCACGAAGGATGTTCTTTTTTTTCTCTCCAAAAAGTAATGAGTCGTTTAGTCCAGTCCAAAACGATTAACGCATCAAGTCATAAAATTGGTCTCTTTGAGTTGGCCTTGGCAATAGCAAGCCTACCAGTCACATACGACGTTATCAAAGGTAAACATGCAACACAACTCACACAGGTACACGCCATGCGGAGTCAAACAGAACTTCTGCCCATCAGGCCCCTTCCCCACCCCCTCCACCTACCCCCCCTCCCCCCACCCCATTTACTTTATGCTATCTCGTCCGTACCTTACCTGCTGTCAGTCACGTACTGTGCATTCTTTCTTAGCAACTTCACATTAATTACAGCAAAGAAAGCGTTTTATTCGCACGTGGCCTCTTGGTACAAGGGTTTCTACGCTCACTTAACAATACATCTGCAACACGGAATATTTTATTCCGACATTATTTAGTGCAATATTAGTGCAATATTTTTATCTCAAAACAAAAAACACTACGAAACAACAAATCTGTAATATTTCATTCATACTTTCTTTAGTGCAACATATTCAACTCAAAACACATTCTACGACAAAACATCCATCTGCAATCAGCAATATTTCATTCGAACTTTCTTTGTTGTTTAAACTTACATGTCCGACGTTGATGATGACGGCAGCACCCCCTGCACCAGCTTGAGTACCACCTCCACCACTGCCCGGTGATGTCGGCCACACGATGTCTCCGTAGGCCAAGCCTCCTGCTACACCGTTCCCTTGTCCACCTGGAGTATTTCAAAGTTGAGTTAAGCAACACAAATGCAAGTCGCGTTAAACGATTGGAACACATTTACACACCCACACCCACACACACATAAAGAGACACTCCCAGCCATTTAGTGAACACTAAGCTAAATGTAAGAAGAAGCCCACAAGCGCAAAAATTACGAACGGACGAAATTACTTATAACAACAGCGACAACGCCAAGTCCACCACCACCACCAACAACAACACCATTGACATTAACAACAAGAACAACAACAACAACAAAACCGACAACAACAAAAATATAAATAAAAAAAGCAATACTAACCTCTCCCAGTATGTCCTCCGCCGCTTCCAGCAGACCCAGAGACACCGCCAACACCAGGGCCAGCACTACCAACATGGCCGCTACCATCGCCGACAACAGCAGCGCCGCTCCTCACTGTCAGATTGGTGGTGTTCACAGTCACAGTCAGCGACCTCACCAACACTTCCCCTCCCTTCTTCACGGTCAGGTCAGGGGCTGTGATGGTCGTGTTGATCGGGTTCATCTCTATGACGATGTCAGCGTTGTTGTGGATGTTGAGCTTGGTGAAGTACACTCTGCCTGGAGTGGAAGCCACGAGGCTTTGCTCCTTGTAGCGGAGGTTCGTGTGAGCGGCGTCTCTGAGGAAAGTCCTGGACCCTCTCTCCAGTGTGAGCTCCTCGGTGCCTTCAAGCCGACCTCCCAGGATGAAGGTCTGGGACAGTACGATGACCTGAGTCGGAAGGATGAGCTCCCCGCCGCGATCTACGTGGAATCCACAAGGAGCATCGAGGTAGGTGTGTGTGGATTCCACAAAGTTCACAACCACGTGCTGCTTGTTCTGCACTCTCACCAGCCCTTTCCTGTTGCCCGTCAGTTCCTGGATGATGACTGTGACGTTGTCGGCGTCTGCTGGATGGTAGAAGTGGACGTAGGAGAACCCTTCTACTTGGAGCTCGTCGAAGTCGTAGTACAGGGTGTCGTTCTCCATGACCAAGGCCGGGTTGGTGGTGTTCAGGTGTCCGTTGTCTACCGTCAGTTTGATGTGGTCTGGCTTCAGATCTGTGGCGTTGAGACGGGGGTTGTACTTGAGCTCTCTGTACTGCGGCCCGTGGTTAGACTCGTACTTGTACGCTGTGCCGGGTCCCCCGTGCAAAGAGTTGTCGCTCGTTTGACCCCAACCTCCATGGATGACGTAGTCGCCACCGTAAGTGTTACTGAAGTCGATGTGAGCCGCAATTCTCCCGCCGCTTCCAGCGCCCCCTGTGCCCGAGGCGTTACCTCCCTTGGCCTCCAGAACGCCGTGACCGGAGAAGTTGAAAGCCTTGATGAAGATGGTTCCGCCGCTGCCTCCACCTGCGTCGGTTGAATCGTTGGCTGATTCTCCCATGGTGTGGATGTGGCCGTCCACGTGCAGCTGTCTACCGACACGAAGGTTGATGAACCCTCCGCCTGCTCCTCCTCCAGTGCTGCCTCCTCCGCTACCCAGGTGTGTCGGGTTGAAGACAGACCCGTAGGGAGACCCACTGCCCACGGTCTCACCTCCCTGTCCACCGTAGCTTCCTCCAGCAGCGAGACTCCCCGCTCCAGGTCCTGACTCTGCTGGGTGACCCCGTCCGTCAAGCTCCAGAGAGGATTCAGTCTCCATGTCCATGTCACCGACCTCAAAGTAGCCGTGGTTCATGTAGACCAGCGCCTTGTACTTGAGCTCCACGAAGGAGGCCGTGATTGTCAGGTCGTGAAGAATTCTCGTCAGCTGTAGCTCTCCGTGACCCTTGATGTTGAGCGTGTAGACAGAGAAGTTCCCTTCGCCCGACTCGTCGAAGTAGGTACCGTTCTCCAGGAAGGCTGTTTCCGTCGTGGCGTCCAGGTTGACAAAGGTGTCGTCTTCGATGTAGAAGTGGTGAACGCCCGTGATCTTGCCTTCCAGCGTAGTGTTGACGCCTTGGAAGTGGACTTCAGTTGGGAAGACGACTTCACTGCCGTGGTCGAGGTTGTAGCTGCAAGGTGCCTCTGTGACGTTGCTGACGGATTCTACAAACTCAATCCACGCCTTCTGGCCGGTCAGAAGGTGCAGCTGACCAGTCCTGTCTCCTGTCAACGCGTGGATGATGATCATTGTCGCGTTGTGCTGTTTCCCTGGCTGCTTATAAAAGTTTACTCTTGAGTACCCAGCAATCTCGGTGACGTTGAACTCAAAGTGCGCACGTTCAAAGTCTCTGATCAGGGTCACGCCCTGGACCCAGCGACCTTCGTTGTCAGAGTGAGCGTAGCGGTGGTCGACCTCGAAGTAGGTGGTGTTGGTGTTCTCCATGTACTTCAGGATGCGGTATTCCAGCGGTCTGCGGTTGTTTTCCACGTAGGTCGTGCCTGCTGCACCACCACTGCGAGACTCGAACCCAGCACCCCCTGAGCCTCCAGCGTTGGTAAACTTCCCACCGTAGGAGAACCTGAACTGGCAGTGGAGAGAGATTCGACCTCCAGCCCCTCCGCCTCCTGCGCCAACCCCGTCACCACCGTGTGTTCTGATCTCTCCGTGGCCTGTGATGTTGATGGTCTCGATCCACACACTCCCCCCACTACCACCCCCAGTGTTCTCGCCTGACCCGCTAAGTCCCTGCGCTGCCAGCAGCCCGTTGAGCTCCATGTAGTGGCTGGTCTTCCAGTACAGAACACCCCCACCCCGCCCCCCTACCCCAGAACCGTTGCCGCCACCGCTGCCAAAGTCTGTGGCTGTGTAGACAGAACCGTACGCGTCAGCGAGAAGGGTTACGTTACTACCTCCCCCTTGCCCCCCGTGTCCAGCTCCGTAACCAATACCATCCACCGTTGTTCCTGGAGAGTCGCCAGTCTCCGCCTCGTCGCCTGCCCCGTCCAGGTGGAACACGCCCTTGCTCTCGATCCAAGCGTACGTGGAGAAGATCTCGGCGTGGTTCATGAACAGGACGCCCCAGTACTTCACGCGTATCTCGCTCACCTGAAGTTGGTATAGGAATACTTTGTAGTGTTCTCGCACATACATGTAAAATGCAAAGAGAAAATGAAATTTACTTAGTTTTTCTAATCAATCGGAAAGTTTTTCTTGTGTATATTTGTTATCTCTAAGCTGGTATACACAAGCAGTACAAAGTAAGTTCAAAACGTCCAGGATATATTAAGCAGAGGTATAGCAGGAACACAATCAACAGGATATCAACGAGAAAGGCTGGTAGCTTCTGAAGTACAATGATTTCATTTTTCATTTTCATTTTCATTACTTTATTGTCCCATCGCTGGGAAATTCGGGTCGCTTCCTCCCAGTGGAAAGCTAGCAGCAACGGAGTCGCGCTACCCAAGTGTCTGCGTGTTTAGGTGTATTCAGCCACCTGCACTTATGGCAGAATGACCAAGGTCTTTTACGTGCCATTGTGATGACACGGGGGTGGGACATGGCTTCCGTCTCTGGGTCTGCACATAAAGTTGACCCGTGTCCGCCCCAGTACAGAACACCCCCACCCCGCCCCCCTACCCCAGAACCATTGCCGCCACCGCTGCCAAAGTCTGTGGCTGTGTAGACAGAACCGTACGCGTCAGCGAGAAGGGTTACGTTACTACCTCCCCCTTGGATTTTAACTTGTGCGAACAGACACATCTGACTTTGCGTGTTTAAAAAAAAAGTTAAGGACCGGTCAAGATCAAGAGTTTTGGTTGTGGAGGTATGTTGTTACTGTGTATTACGTCAGTGTGTCAGCATTAAAACACAATGGGGAGCACGGTTCATTGCCAGGACTCTATTGGTGAGCATGCTTCACGTGCAGTAAAACTGCCTGCCGAAAATGTTTCTAGAGCAACACTCACAGTCCTTCTGTAAATTCAAAAAAAGGCAAAGTTTGTTTGACTGTGAGAAATTTTTTTCTCAAAGATTGTATTCAGTTTTAGACCGGCCACGACTTTTTTGAAGGGTATGCATGTAATTGCGTATCTCTAGCAATCACCCAGGCAAAGTATTCATAATAATAAATATAATAATAATAAATCACTTTTCTATAGCGCAAGTCCCAATACAGCTCCACGCGCATTACAATTCAAATAAAAACCATACACAAAAATGCGACCTAAGTTAACATAGCAATACAACTTAGTACAGTCAACAACAGGACACACACACACATGCAAGAATGCATGCTTAAAATGAGCATACACTATGAAACTGTCCTTTTAGAACAGAGCTTTTTTTTGGGTGTGTGAATATTTGTGACCCTCCCCCACGGAATGAGTCGCATGGCACCTTTTCATAATTTTCATATTTGTTCCTTTTCTTAAAGAGTTTTTTATGCTCTATCCAGTGGTGAAAACCGTTTTAGAAAAGAGCGAAAACTGTTTGAGTTATAAGCCTGTGACTAAGGTGACCCTCACACTGTTACAAGACACTCCCCGGACTTATATTAAGCCTAGCGCAGAACCGCCGCAGAACCGCGCGAGGTGACATGCGACTCATATCGTGGTGGAGGGTCACATTTAAGCATTGCTAGGGGGGGGAAATGCTAAAAGAAAATGACACTCTCCAAGAAAACAATGATCTCTTACCTCAATGTGGACGACCTCCGAGATCTTGACGAAGCTGCTCTCCCCTCCTCGCTTCACGTGCAGCGTGTCCCACGCAAAGCTTCCCGCCTCGGTCACTCTCACGTAGGACCCGTTCTGCAGGAACGCCGTGTTGGCAGTGGACTCGAACACCAAGAGGGCGGAATCTTCCACGTACAGTTCATGGACCCCCGTCACCGTGCCAGCAATCGTTCCGTTCGTCCCATGCACGTGGAACTCTCCCGGAAGAACAATCTCCGCCTCTTTGTCGACGATGAACCCGCAGGGAGCTTCTGTTCTGTTCATCACGGACTCCACGACTTCTGCAAAGAGTTGCTGGTTGTGGCGGAGGTGGATCTGACCCGTCTTGTCGCCGATGAAGGTGTGTACGATGACCTTGACCTGCTGGCTGATGTTGGAGTGGAAGATGAGCAGCCTGGTGGAGCCGAGCAGCTCCAGCTCGTTGATCTCGTACAGAAGTCTGCCGGGGTCCATCAGCATGGTGGGGGCGGGGCTGTAGGAGTAGGCGTTGTCCGCGTGGATGTGGGAGTGGTCTACAGCCAGGAAGGTGGAGTTTAGCACAGGGTCGTACTTCTTCTTCCTGTATTCCAGCTCCCGGAGATTCTCCTCCATGTAGGTCGTGCCTGCTGCTCCCGCGTGAGAGCTGCTCCACTGACCTTGACTCAGACCTCCGTAGTTCTCGTACTTTCCACCGTACTGGTAGCGCCACCTGCAGTGAACGCCGATGCGACCTCCAGAGCCTCCGCCCCCTCGACCTTGACCTTGCCCGCCCTTGACACTCATGACGCCGTGGCCGGTGATGTTGGTAGATTTGATGAAGATGGCTCCTCCGCTGCCTCCTCCTGCGTCCTGGCCTGTTCCAGGGTTCCCGTAGGCAGCAAGAAGACCGTCCACCTCGATCAGGTCAGCAACGTCCCAGTAAAGCTTCCCTCCTCCTCTCCCTCCAACCCCGCTTCCATTGCCGCCCCCGCTGCCGTAATCTGTTGGACTGAAGACGGAATCGTAGGGAGTTCCTCCGTAGTCGGGCCCAGGACCCCCTCCGTATCCACCGTGCGCGGCTCCCTCCCCTACCCCGTCGGTCGTTGTTGTTGCTCCTCCTATTCCTGTCTCTGCTGCTTCACCTCGGCCGTTGAGGTGCACGACTCCCTGACTCTGGACCTCCGCGTGACTGCTGAAGATGCTGACAGAGTTCATGATGAGCTCGGACTGGTAGCGGACGAAGATTCTGGCGCTGGTGATGCTCAGGGGTAGGGTAATCTCTGAGAACTCTGCCCGGGAATAGCGGTTGACGCTCAACTCGGCGAAAGTGAAGTTTCCCTTCTCTGTGATCATGGTGTACGTCCCGTTCTCCATCATGGCTGTCTGTGCTGTCGAGTGGAAGAGAACATCGGCGCCGTCACGAAGATACACGTCCTGCGCTCCCGTGAGACGACCTGCCAGAACCGTGCGAGTGCCGAACAAGTGATCAATGTCTGGCAGCAACAGTTCAGAGTCTGCGTCAATTCTGAAGCTGCATGGAGCGATCATTTCGTGAGTTTCAGACTCAACGACTTCAGCGTACAGCTTCTGGTTCTGTCTGATGTGAACGAGCCCCGTGCGATCCCCGTAGAACTTGTGAATAGCCACAGCCACTTCGTTCTTCCCCGTGGGATAGTCGATCATCAGGTTGGAGTGGCGGGTGAGGAGGCCATCGTCAAAGTCATAGGAGTCTTTTTCCCCTTCCTGTATGACGGTGTAGAGCCACGGCTCAGCGTGCTGCACGTACAGTGCTTTATCCACGTCCTCGTTGTCAATCTCCAGGCGTCTGTGTGTGGCCAAAATGTGGGAAGAGTTCCCTCCCTTGTCGTACTTGATGTCGGCGTACTGCGGGCCTCTGGCTGTCTCCTCGATGTAGGCCGTCCCTGCCGCCCCTGACGGAGTCTGGCCTTGACCTTGACCCCCCACTGACCTTAGACGACCTCCGAACTTGTTAGCGAAGCGAATGTGCACAGCAATACGGCCCCCGGCCCCTCCCCCTCCGTCACTGCCGGTGGAATTATCGGCGCGACCTCCGCTAGATTCGATCAACCCGTAACCCGTGAAGTTGAGAGTCGTGACAAAAATGCTTCCGCCGCTTCCCCCGCCTGCGTTTTGTCCACTACCATGGTAACCGTGTACAGTTACAAGACCGTCCACTGTCAGCAGTTTACCGTTGTTCCAGACAAGGTAACCACCTCCTCGACCTCCCTCGCCAGAACCGTTACCCCCACCGCTGCCCAGACTGGCTGGGATGAAGACTGAGTTGTAAGGTGTGCCGCCGCGCTGTGAAAACTTGGCACCCCCGTGTCCCCCGTGCGCTGCTCCTGTTCCTGATCCACTGAGTGTTGTACCTGAGAAACAAAGTGGAGGAGGGGGGGGGGAGTAAATCTAAAGATTATCAGTACAATTCAAACTCACCTTTTAAGCGTAATGATGCGCCGTAAATAACTCTTGTACTGTTTACAACTTCAAAGATTTCATCAACACTTTTATTCTCTGCCTCGCGATTCGCACAATGACGAAAGTCTTGCCATGACAGCACACTGAGTGGCTCTTTTAAACGTTCACTTTTTGTGTCACGATACAAACTTTACTGCAAACGTACGTGGGATCTGAACAAAGAAAAACACACATGAACAGAAATAGATTATACTCACGTGTTTACGCCTGTCGTGTTTACGTGTTGAAAATACATTTTGTTTGTTTGCTTAACGCCCAGCCGACCACGAAGGGCCATATCAGGGCGGTTTGAAAATACATCACAGTACGAGATCTCACTTACTTATCATAACTTAAAGCTACGCCTCTCTGTTATTTGATCCATTAAGGACAAGTCCTTACCGTGGAAACTGTTTTGCTGACTATATGTGACCCTCCACCACGGATTGAGTCGCATGATTTTCATATTTGTACATTTTCCTAAAGAAGATTTTATGCTCTATCCAGTGGTAAAAACCGTTTTACAAAAGAGCAAAAACTGTTTGAGTTATAAGCCCGTGACTAAGGTGACCATCACACTGTTACCAGACACTCCCCGGACTTATATCAAGCCTAGCGCAGAACCGCGCGAGGTGACATGCGACTCATTTCGTGGTGGAGGGTCATATATAGGATCTGGTCAGGCTTAACATGAAAGGCAAGACCATTAATCCATTGAAACACATACCAAATACTCGCATCCAGACTGCTTCCTCTGCAAGAAGTGAACCAATGGGGATTTTGTCCTTAAAATGAATTAATAAAAATAATACCTCTCTTCACGGAACGCATCCAGGATGTTCATTGTTGGTATGCGTCCAAGTGGATATGTAAATGAAATGTATTTTGCGTTTTAAACCACCTGACACTGCGAGGCAATTTTCATTGGTTTTATGAGGACAGTGAGTCGTTGGTCTTATTCCGTGTGCAAGCCTGGCCAGCTCTGAGAGGGGGAGCCAGGAAGGACTGCACCTTTATTCCACACACACTGAAGTGATCACAAGACTTACCTGCCCCTGGTCCCTGCTCAGCGCCAAACTGTTTTCACAGGAAGGAGAACACCTTTATTCCACACACACTGAAGTGATCACAAGACTTACCTGCCCCTGGTCCCTGCTCAGCGCCAAACCCTTCTCCTGCCAGCGTCAGCAGCCCTAGGCTCTCCACCACGCCTTCATCAGAGTCGATGGTCCCCCTGTTCATGTAGACCACACCCTCGTACTTGACCACAAAGCGCGTGATGCTGAGAGTCAGTTTGTTCGCCACGTTGGTCAAGTTGACCTTGGAGCCTCTCTGGACGGTCAGCCAGGTGAAAGAGATGTTGCCAGGTAGAGTCAGGTGTGCGTATTTTCCGTCCTCCAGCACAGCGGTTTGAGACGTGGAGTAGAAGACTGCCGTAGCTCCTTCAGCTACGGTGAGGTTGTACACCCCTGTCATGAGCCCCGCGTGCTGTGTGCGTGTCCCCAGCATTATCACTGTGGAAGGGAGGAGGATTTCAGCTCCAGCGTCTATGTAGTAGCTGACTGGGGCAACAGTGTAGCTCGTTGTGGAGGCTACGTACTCCGAGTACAGCTTCTGACTGGTCTTCAGATGCATCAGTCCTGTTCTGTCTCCGTCAAACTTGTGGACGATCAGCTCGGCGTTGTCCCCGGCAAGTTCTAGGAAGACGTGGTTGACGGCTTTCAGGAGGTCCAGGGTGATGTTTTCTTTGTCAGGCTCGCGGAAAAGCACTGTGGGCAGGTCGTGGTTGCGGTTCTTGTTGTTGAGGAAGAGTTTCTGAGAAGCTGTTCTCCCTTCGTAGTAGTCATCAGAAGGCGGTGTCTTGTACTCAACGTACTCCAGGAAGACTGTTCCGGCCGCTCCGTTGAAGTCAGAGTCAGTGTCCTCGTTGTTGCCCGACACACCACCGTAAGCGTTCGTTTCACCGCTGAATTCGTACAGTCTGGAAACCTTGACGGCCATGCGACCACCGCTCCCTCCTCCGCCAGACATAGCCGCACCTCCGCCAGACATAGCCGCACCTCCGCCTTGCACAGACATCAGTCCATGTCCTGAGAAACTCGTAGCGTTGATGTAGATGGAGCCGCCGCTGCCACCTCCGCTGTTTGTTGTGGCCGTAGTGGATCCTTCGGCGAGGATGTCGCCGTCGTTGTGGAGAGTGTGGGTGATGTTGAGGAAGACGATGCCACCCCCAGATCCACCCCCTTCCCCGCCACCCCCGCTCCCTCTGTCGATAGGGTGCATGAACGATCCGTAAGGAGATCCTGGGATGTCAAATGATATAATTTTAGACACACAGAAACATCAACTGTAAGACAATTAGTGACTCGGAATACTTGGAAGGAAAAGTCCAAGGTTTTGAAGTATCTCCACAAACTTGAATATTTCAAACATCTCAGGAAAAATGTTTAAAAAATCGTCTTTCTTCCGTGGTTCAAACTGGTACGGACGAACAATTGGGTGGCTCAAACGTTTTCCGTCGTACTCCTCTTCCTCGCTGCTGTAGTTACTGTGAGTGGCCATAATTATTTGTTCGAGCAGTGTGTGACGTAAGCTTAGTTAAACACGTGTGCAAAAGGTCATGAGCCAAGACTGCGCGCGCGGTGGAACAATTCGGAACACCCAAAAAAACGTTTCAAAGTATACTGTTTGGCTTCTGTGTTTATTTGTACACATGCATTTGTGGTTGATGAATTAAGAGGGTCAACATATCAAAAGCGATCCTAAACCTTGGACTTTTCCTTTAACTTCAACAAATTCCGCCGCTTTAGCCTACTCACTGAAATTGAGCATTTACAGTGTGTACGTTGACGGGAATATAGCTAAACGCTGTGAAAACTTCCAGCTCAAACAAATGACTAGTGTATCCATTAGATTTGATCATACAGCTATTGTGATCATGAGTTAAACAGTGCCACATAAAGCTTCATATTGTGAACAGTATTTCCCAGATACCTGTCTAATAACGCATCAAACATTTCGAGCATGTTGCTTCAGACAGGATTATCCTCTGTCAAGTTCCTTTCTTTGCTTTCATTGTTTAGCTGGATCCAACCCTTTAACTGTGAAAAACCACATAGTGCAATAAACAGACATAGACAACTTTATTATCTCAACAGAGAAATCTGTTAGTGGTGTGTGTATGACAACATACATAAAACATGACATAGAACTACATGAAACATTGAGATACAGTAAAAGTATTAAATATGAATAATTCCACAAACGTGACTGAAAACTGTTGGTGCAAATCATTCTGTCAACTCACAATTCATATTTATAAATCTCCAAACTCTCTCTCTCTTTCCCAGTGACATAACTGCACTTACCATTAGCATGCTGAAGCTCTTTGATTCCACCTCCGTAACCACCGTGATGACCTCCTGACCCCAAGCTCCAATTGCCTGCCCCTTGACCTGTGTTATTTGCATGGCCACGCCCACTGGCATTGAGACTAGCTCCCCCCTCGATGGTTGCCAAGGATACGGTGAGGTCAACAAGGTCACCGAAGATGACAGAGTCGTAGTGCATTAGCAGCTGGTCTGAACGGAGCCTGAAGTTGTCGCTGTGGTTGATGGTTGCTGATGATTCGAGAGTCAGACTATCGAAGACCAGCCGACCTGACGAAGAATAAAACATACTTATGTAGACTACGCCTTTGATGTCAGGTTAATGTTCATCGTGAATTCGGCTCAAGATTGGAACCGTCCAAGACCAAATGTTATGATGGCTAAAGAAAACAATTCTAAACTCTCAAAGATGGAATGTAAATGTTCAACCGTATTTTTTAGTCATGTCTATTGAAGAGTTATATTATCTTGAAGTGGAGGAATTACATCGAATTTGCAAAAGTTACCATATACTACGAAAAAAGACCAACATTTTATTTAAAATACCTTAAAAACACAGATACTTATTAATATCATCTCCAGCCTTGTCAGTATTGTCATGATCATCCCTTTGTGGTTTACGCTGATATCAAAGCCATCAGCTGGAATATAACCTATCATTATTACAGTTTGTTTGGATGTTTGTAAGAGCGACTGTTTGACAAAGAATAGCAAAATACAAATACCTGTTTCACCATCAGCTGGGATGTGGTATACAATTATCGTAGTTTTTGAAGTACCTAGAAAAGCAAAATACACATACCTGTAACACCATCAAATGGAATCACGCTGTCCAGGTTGTTCGTAGCACCCAAACCAACGTTCACCACCTTTCCTTCTTCCACCGTCAAGTTGTACACGCCCGCCAAGTGTCCATCAAATGCAAATGCTGGAACAGCCACGCCCACAATCCGAAGATCCGGCGACGCCCACAGAATGCCACCATGGTCCAGCAAGAAATTGACTGGAGGGGTTGTGGCGCGAGTTTGATACTCTGAGTAGGAGATGTAGAAAGTCTGCTGCGGTTGAATGTGAACGTAGCCGCTACCGTCACCAAACATGTCACGAATGTTGGCTGAAGTGATGGAACTCTGGTCTCTTGGGATTTCGATTTGAGCCTGGTAATAAAAACGAAGTTTTCATGATTAATTTGAAAGAAAAGAAGCCATTAGCCTCGCCTATCAATTTAATCAGTAAGTTACACGCCGAGACCATATGATACTCTTGCCTCTTAGGATTTCGATTTGAGCCTGGAAGAAAAAACACACAAGTAAAGAGCGTACACGCATTTATGGTAACATTACAAGTTGCTGTTTTAATCATGGTCTCGATATGTAACTTGCAGAGTAAATTCATAGGCGAGCCCAATGGCTTCTTTTTCGTTCAAGTCAAGCATGACATGTTACTTGCAGAGTAAATTCATAGGCGAGCCCAATGGCTTCTTGTTCGTTCAAGTCAAGCATGACATGTTACTTGTTCACATTACGTACTTTACATATTAACTTTTTTCCCTTTGCCATGTGTTTGAAACAATGGGGATTATCGAATATGAATGACACTCTCGCTCGGATAAGAACATGACATAAAATACTGCAGTAGTACTTCACGCTTTTTTTCTCAAAATGACATGGACAACCATGCATTCATGAAAAGAGGTGTTCTTCACTTAGATTCATTATCTCAAGCTAAATGAAATCCTTCTAAAGGCTAATAATCTTCGTTATCTTGTCCCAAGTGGATCATTTTAAGCCTCTTTGTCTCTGTTGATGCCCACTAGTGTAACCGGTTGCTTCCCTTTATACAATAAACCGAGCATAGAGTGTCATCTCACAAACAGAAGCCTTAACATTCTCCAAACAACCCTGAAAGTGGCGAGTATTTTACTCGCCATGGCGAGTAGAAACATGTAACTGGCGAGTAGACCTCTTCATCTTCTCGCGAAATGCGTGTAAAGTTCCTGAAACAAATTGTTTGTTTGGCTTGTAAAGTTTGCTCTCTGGCGAATGAATTTTCAGAATCACTAGCCAAAAGCTAGTGCACCATTTTTTTTACTTTCAGGGCTGCCAAACCATGGGGACATCTGGTTACATTTAGTCAAGTTTTGACTAAATGTTTTAACGTAGAGGGGGAATCGAGACGAGGGTCGTGGTGTATGTGCGTGCGTGCGTGCGTGCGTGCGTGCGTGCGTGTGTGTGTGTGTGTGTCTGTGTCTGTGTGTGTGTGTAGAGTGATTCAGACTAAACTACTGGACCGATCTTTATGAAATTTGACATGAGAGTTTCTGGGTATGAAATCCCCAGACGTTTTTTTCATTTTTTTGATAAATGTCTTTGATGACGTCATATCCGGCTTTTTGTGAAAGTTGAGGCGGCACTGTCACGCTCTCATTTTTCAACCAAATTGGTTGAAATTTTGGTCAAGTAATCTTCGACAAAGTTCGGACTTCGGTATTGCATTTCAGCTTGGTGGCTTAAAAATTAATTAATGACTTTGGTTATTAAAAATCTGAAAATTGTAAAAAAAAATAAAAATTTATAAAACGATCCAAATTTACGTTCATCTTATTCTCCATCATTTTCTGATTCCAAAAACATATAAATATGTTATATTTGGATTAAAAACAAGCTCTGAAAATTAAATATATAAAAATTATTATCAAAATTAAATTGTCGAAATCAATTTAAAAACACTTTCATCTTATTCCTTGTCGGTTCCTGATTCCAAAAACATATTGATATGATATGTTTGGATTAAAAACACGCTCAGAAAGTTAAAACAAAGAGAGCTACAGAAAAGCGTGCTATCCTTCTTAGCGCAACTACTACCCCGCTCTTCTTGTCAATTTCACTGCCTTTGCCATGAGCGGTGGACTGACGATGCTACGAGTATACGGTCTTGCTGAAAAATGGCATTGCGTTCAGTTTCATTCTGTGAGTTCGACAGCTACTTGACTAAATGTTGTATTTTCGCCTTACGCGACTTGTTTGGGAATTCCTTTCTGTGAAACGATGTCAGTGCCTTTCTGTGAAGGTCAATACGATTTTGATGTTAGGAGTGCAAGCATTATGTCGTTCACGCTTGATGTCAGAGCTATGTGACTTTTCCCCAAACTGATACAGAGTGAACGGGACAATAGGGGCAAGTATATTTATTTGGAATTTTTCATTACAAAAAACAATACGAACACAACAAAATACCTTATTTTTCAAGAGCACGTGATCAAAGTGAACGGACGCCCCGTTGTCATCGTCAATGGTCAGGTTTTCACGTGTCAGCCTCGGGTTGACTTCTGACACGACCACAGGTTTGGGTACACTGAGATTCCGGCCATCGATGTACAGACGACTCTGCCAGACTGTCTTGGTCAACCTCTCCTCAAAGAACACTGTTCCTGGTCCTCCCGTGTCTCCCCCGGCCGTTCCTGGGGAAGAATGAAATCAATACTGACGACAAACACCGGGAGTGGTTTAAACACAACTTTATTCAATTATTATCATGACTAAAACAATACATGGTTTTTAGGATAACTACCTCAAGCATATAATGCTTATTTTAAGAAATCCTGGTATGTACATAACAAAGGCTAACATGATGGCGGACTAACTACATTTACTCATTTCAGGCAAACACTGGGAGTGACGGCTAACAATGTTCCAAGTCCAATTGCAAAACAAGAACCGCTTTTTGTGTTGAGGCAATTGGATTGGATTGGATAAGATTTACAGTCCAGTGAGGTTACCCTCATGGAAATTCGGGCTGCTTTCTCCCCGGGGAAAGCGAGCTGCCATACATACGGCGCTACCCATATTTTTTTTTCCTGCATGCATGTGAGCAACGTACGTCTCTTAATAATTTGTAACGTTTCACTTCTGTGCTCAAATGAGGAAATGTTTCTCTTGTTCGTTCATTTGTGAAACAAAATTGCCATACCTACTGTGTTAGGGTGTATTTGTCTGGCATTTGCTGCGCGATATGAATTTCGTTATTTCCTTTGCAAACAATTTTTCCAGGGTTTTTGTTGATTTTTGTTTTCGGTTGGGGTGGGTTGGATTGGGTTGGTTTGGTTTGGGCTGGGTTGGTTTGGTTTGTTCATTTGTTTGTTTGTTTGTTCTTGAGCAGAAGCAAAAGGCTACTCAGAATGGCAGCATCCTTACCTGGGCTTCCGTGGGCCTGTGTTTTGCCTAGGTAATCACTGGAGAATCCAGCATGCACTGCAATACGCCCGCCACTTCCGCCCCCACCCCTTCCATCTCCCTTGCCTCCGACAGAGCTGATCATGCCATGGCCTCGGAAATCACCTGACGCGGAAAACAAAACAGGAAATGTATAATGAGAGGAGTTGTTGTGGTTCATTTGAGATGTGGGTTTGACAGGAGAAAACTTTGCATAATCATTAGCATGGTCCTGAATTAATCCCGTGGCAGTGATGGCACAAACTGAAAGAAGAGCCACTGTTTGAGATTCACTCAGTGGGAACGTGAACCTCACACTGGGTTACTGCCAATACAACAGTGATGTAAAATAGCACTGACACCCAAGAAACAAAAACGAAGAACATGTAACAAAACAGTTATACACGAAAATATGCAAAAGAAGAGTCTATATATACATGCCCTTACGACTGAGGGCCTACTGAAATATCTACTGTCTAAAATCAATATTATTTTACTGTGAGTACGACACCATCATTAATGTACAAAGAAGCACATGTAAACCGAAGCCCTGAAGCAGTTGTGTTTTGATTAATTGTAAGAACAAACTCTTACTTGTTGTGAGGCATCCCAATGTTAGCCATTATAAAACATCATAAACAATGATCAAAACATTTCAATGGATATCTAAAGCAACATCATACTTACTGAAGACATTAACCAGGCTCACACTTTGTCGACGTAATTTTAACGCTACCTAATATAGGATTATTAAACGTTGACTGTCATAATTATTTTAAAATCTTTTTTTCGCACACCAGCATAAGACATAAGACATAAGATTGTATTACAACCACGTGCAATACACAGGACTCACCAACAGAAATGAAGACGGATCCTCCACTACCACCACCACCACCAGTCTTGGCGTGACCCCCATCCACACGAAGTGAACCGTCCAGTTGGAGGACAGACCCCACTGTCACCAGGACCACACCCCCTCCCAGACCCCCTCCTGTCCCCCCTCCCTCGCTGCCTGGGTCGCGTGGCTCGTACAGGGATCCGTAGGTTTGGTTGTTGCTGTCATGGTTGCTGTTCTCTGTTGAAGATAAAGAGAATTTGCAATGACTTCCTTGTGTATGCAAAAAGATGCACAGACAGAAGAGTTCGAGCTATTGTATCGAAAATGCGAAAATTAAACTCAAATTCAAATCTTTAAACAAGGTAACTTCACATTTCAGAACCTTTGACAATGTCGAAGTTTTGGAATTTCCAGTTTTGGGCAAGACAATAAATAAAAAAAGTCTTCCGATTTGATATTGATGTAAATGGGTGTGTTTTCTAAATCAGTAGAAATGCAAAACTCCAGACCTATTCTGTTAAAACTACGATCTTCTTTTGACCAGCGGTGTAATCCTTATCTGGTCGAAGGTTCCTCCCTTTCTCCCTCCCTCTTTCAGTGACACTTTCTAAACCCTCCCTTAACATGCATTTTTACTTCGCTCAGGCATTAAGGCCACATATTTCATAGACAGACACATCTCCGGTGTAACACGAAATTTTTACTCCACAAAAAATTTACTCCGGAGTAAATATTTCGTACGAAATTCTTACTCCGAGTACACTTTTCGTACGAGAAAAGAACTCCCCAAGGCACGAAAAAATTACTCCCTCCACGACATTTTTTACTCCCCATTTTTTTTACTTCCAGTAAAAATCTCGTACGCAAAAATGGGATGCGGGCGAAGGGATAATGCCAATAAGTGATCTCGCGCACACGAATGTGGCGCTACCCTCCTTCCACCCCTTCCACCACCAAGACTAACAGGGGACAAGGGAGTAAACATTTCGTACACCTGGCATGGGAAGTTAAATTGCTCGTGTTGGGGTGAAGTAATTTATTCGTTATTTATTTGTCAGGGGAGTAACATTTTTGAACGAAATGTTTACTCGGAACTCACCTGTCTTGGGGAGTAATTTTCTCGTGCAATAGGGGAGTGCTTTTTTCGTAAAGGGAGTAACTTTTTCGTACAAAATGTTTACTCCGGAGTAAAAATCTCATGTGAGTAATTTTCTCGTGTTACACCGGCCCAAATACTTGACGGTTTAAATAGCTTTCCTTTTTCTCAAGCACTCTTACCTCCTCCCGCAGAACAATGAGCGGCCCCAACGCCGTCACGTGACGGGTGACCTTGACCCCCCTCTGAGACGGCAGAACACACCATCTGTGCCAGGGGTTCGAGCAAGAAGTTGGATGCCTCGATCCTCATTCTGTTGGCTGTGAAACTTGCTCCGTATTTGATGTCCTGAAAAAACCCGAATATGTTCAGGAGATCGCACGATCAAAGTCTGTTGCAATTTTGGTTGATAACTCCTGACTAAGATCCCATGCAATTGTTTGGATAATTATATTTCTGCATGACAAGAGAGATACCGTATTGGCCTATATGACTCTTCTTCCGCTTCCTACAATCAAATGATTATGTAATCACTCCCAGCATTTCTAAATATTTTTAAGGTTCATTATATAAAAGTAAATTAACGAAAATCAAGGAGAACATGTGATTCAAAGGTTTTTTCAAAGCCTTGGGAAAAGTCAACAATGTACAGGTCTGAATTCAACGCTAAAGTTGAGAAATATCCAAGTTTTCGTAAACAAAACCCTAGGAGAAACATACCACTCATTTTGTGGCATAGAAAAGTGACCATTTGAGATGCTCTCAGTTGGACCGCAAATCTCTGACAGGGTTATATCAAGTTATTGCCCATTTTTCTTGATTTGAACGATGTTTGCTTTCAACTACTTTCTATTTCAAAGAACTTACCAAGAACCCCACCGTAAGCCTCAGTCCCTGTGGTGGGGGTAGAGCAATGCTGGCGCCTGCACCGAGCTCAAAGCTGCCGAACCGGAACCAGCCGGGCATTCCCGCAACGTACACCCCATCGTCCACAAAGCTGGTCTGCGCGCGGCTGCCAAACTCTATCTTCCGGCCTGGCACGATCCTCAAGTGTCTGACACCGATGATCTCCCCTTCCCACTTCAGCGCCACCTCTCCAAGTCCCAGGATGTAGACCAGGGGAGATAAGTACACACGGGAATCATGGTCGACCCAAAGGTTGATGGGAGTTTTCGTGACTGTCTGACTTTGTTCAATTCTCGCCGTGTGGTTGGCGTGAAGGTGGACTCGACCTGTGCGGTCACCCAACACTTTGATGACGGTCAGGTTCTGTTGTTGCCCAGCAACCAGATGGAGAGATGCGTTGTTGGTGAGGTGCAGTTCGTCGAAGTGAAGTTCTGATTGTCCGGCTTCGTCCAGCGTGAAGTACTGATCCCAGTGTTGCTTCGAGTTGTCCAGGTAGAGCTTCCTGTACGGAAATCCGTAGCGGGTTTCCTCAACGTAGACAGACCCAGGCCCACCGCTGGACAGATAGGGCTGTGTTCCAATGCCCCCGCTGGCTCTGAGCTTACCGCTGAAGTGGTTAGCTTCCTTAGTGTGCACAGCGATTCTTCCCCCAGACCCGCCGGTCACGCCAGAACCTCCTGTGGCAGAGACGGTGCCGTAGCCTTCAAAGATGTCTGTCTGGATCAGAACACTACCACCGCTGCCTCCGCCAGAAGTCGAAGTCCCTGCTGAGGCGTCAGCTAGAATATTGCCGTCGACAAAAGCTCTGCCTCCGATGAGCAGGTCAACGATCCCTCCTCCAAGGCCTGGCAATACAGTGGAACTGACTGCGCCGCCCTTGCTGCCTCTGTGGCGGGGGAACCTCAGACTGCCGTAGTAGTTACCACCTCTGGTGATGACGGTTTTGTTCACGTTGTAACGACCTCCTCCGTGACTTGCGTGTCCCGCTCCTGTACCGCAGCATAATGACGATGTGACGCTTACACCCTGACCTTCTGAAGTGTCAAGCTGGTCGAGAGATCTGTAGGTACAAAGCAGGCGTTTTATTTGTTTGGTTTTAACAACCGTTACACACACAAAGAAAAAGAGAAAGAAATGCTTGAAGTGTGAAGCTGATCGTCAGATTTGTTAATTAAAGCAGATATATTCTTTAGTAAGTTCTAACAATGTTTACATATAAAAAAAAAACACAAAAACGAAATTAAGCAGAAATGCTCATGAATTGTTAAAACGTTATCTTATTCATTGGGCTAACAAGAAATGTGACACACACAAAACACGACGAACGATAAAAAGCTTATAAACACGTTCTGAAAATGTATAATGATTGCATAATTGCGTATGGCAGACGGATAAACAACACGGCCAAAACTTCACGAACATAAATGACATCACTGATAATTTGCAGAGGAGTGAGATGTCATACCTGTTCACTGCTGCTACGGTGATGGTGGCTCCTGCCTCAACGTTGATCCTGCTGGCCTTCAGGTGAACACTCTCGGCGAAGACGGCGGCTTGGTATCTGACGTCCACGTAGCCTATCTCAGCATGCATTGCAACATCGGGGCCAAACTCCATCGCAGAGCTTCCCTTCAGGTCCACAGTGCCTAGGGTGATGTTTCCAGGTGCGTCGATGTACAGGTAAGTACCGTTTTGCAGGTACGCCGTGTGTGCTGTGGCTCCCAGGTACACTGCCTTTCCCTGGCCGACGACGAAGAGGGAAACTCCAGTGATCCGTCCGAACCACCTGACAGCGTGAGCATGGTCTCCGTAGATGTAGGTGTAGGCTGGGATGATCAGCTCCCCTCCCTCGTCCACGATGAAGTTCATACCTGTTGTGAAGGCTTTCAGGCGTGACTCCTCGTGCTCTGCGGTCATGGTCTGCTGATCATGGAGATGTATCAGTCCAGTCTTGTCACCGCTGAGCTTTCGTGCATCGATGCTTGTTGGCACTGACGTCACGAACTGCAAGGAAGCTTGACGGAGGACCTCGACTTCGTCAAATTCAAACGTGGTCGTGGTATCTCCCTCTTCTATCGTGGCGTAGCGGTTTATGGGCCCGCCTCGGTTGTTGAGGAGGAGGCGGTGGCGGTCAAAGCTCTTGACCACGTCTTTGATGTACACTGTTCCCGCCGCTCCCGTGTTGTCAGGTGTGTTTGCTGCTTGACTGAACGCCAGGTACGAACCGAAGAAGGTGTTTTCCGTCTTCAAGTGTAGGGCGATTCGACCTCCTGATCCTGAACCACTGTTGCCTGTTAGAAATAAAGTTGAACGCAATTACAAGTTAGAAATCAAACAGAAACCAGAAACTCGTAATTTACAGACAGAAGGGTATGTGGCGAGGATGGCAGGACGGGGGGGGGGGGGGGGGGTAAACAGAGAAAGAGAGAGAAAGCATGTGTGCGTGCTGCGTATGTGGTCCGTTTGTCTGTCAGTCCGTGTCTCTTTCTGTGTTCTTTCAGAGCACTTAGGACAGAAAAAGAAGGTTACATACCTCGTCCAGCACCCCCGACAGAGGAGATGGTACCATAGCCGTCAATGAAGTAGGTCTCTATCAGAATGCT
The DNA here is from genome assembly GCF_037325665.1 of Littorina saxatilis. NCBI lineage: Eukaryota > Metazoa > Mollusca > Gastropoda > Littorinimorpha > Littorinidae > Littorina > Littorina saxatilis. Next base: position 4,226,220 of record NC_090255.1, read on the forward strand.
GCCGCCGCTTCCACCGCCATAGTTGCTGCTGCTGCCGTTGACGGAGATGTCGCCGTCGTTGATGAGTTTGCTGCCAATCTTCAGGTACATCCTACCCCCTCCTCTCCCTCCACCAGTGGGGTTAGACTTGCTGCCAGGTTTGTCTGGTGTGTACACGGAGCCGTAATGAGGTCCTGTGTCTGAGGTTAGAGCTCCTGAACCACCTTGACCTCCATGGCCTGCTCCTGCGCATGCTCCTGCACCGGATGCGCACGACACGGAACCTGAAGTGACGTCGATGGAGTCTGAGCTCTGACGGTCCTCGGCAGCGCTCGACAGAACCGCTTCAAGTTCAAGGTCGAGGTCGGAGCAGGAGAGGTTGAAGTAATCGGCGCGCAGGGCTGATGCGAACTTGAGACTGATCTTCCCGACCAGCATCTCAGCTCCTGTGTTGGCGTCGTAGTCCACTGAGCTACCGGGGTCGAGCTGAAGCGTTCCGAAGGTAACCTTCGCCCGAGAGCTCAAGCCAGTTGCCTGGAAGGGAACGATCTGGGCGTCCTTGCCTAGCCTGGCGTGTCTGCTGGGGCCGATGATCATGTTGATGACGCCACGAAGGATTCCGTTCAGATCCAAGGCTGTCGGGGCCAGACCCAGCACAGTTACCGTCTCGGACAAAATGAACTCCCCGCCCTTGAGAAGCACAAGGTTGATCTCCAGCTTTGAATGAGTCACATTGCCGTAGCGGAATCTCTCCAGTGTGCCCTTGTGGCCTGAATGCATGCGGAGGAGGCCTGTGCCGTCCCCGTGAACTTTGCGGATGTTGAGAGTCTTCTGTCGCCCGTCGGCGCTCATCTCTAGCTTGGCGAAGTCCTTCAAGGTCACTGCGTCAAAGACAAGGTCACTGCTCGTTTCGTTGAGCTTCAAGTAGAAATCCTGTGCAGGGGAAAGACAAAAATGAATCAAGAACACGCCACGAGTAATTATTGCTTTTGAAAAAAAAAATGATTGAAGAAAAATCAAACTGACGAAATACGAAAACCCACGTTCCAAAATTCCGATTAAAAAAACAACAAGAGCTGTAGGTTATTGGAACGTTTAATTATTGTCAAAAGTTAAAGGTCCTAATGACCTATAATTCTTTTTTTTTTCAAACTGACATGTACAAGCAAAACGTAACATTCGTTTTAAGATGATGAAAGACGATGAAAGATGATGAAAGAAAGAAGCTAATGCAAACCAAAGGGAAAACTGTACCCGTTGTCCTCCTGTGTTGTCCACTGTCAAACTCTCCACGTAGTTGTCTTCGTTGTCGCCTGTCTTGATGTAGACAGAACCAGGACCCCCCGCAAGGTTGGCTACCTGTGATGACGTCACCTGGCCGCCATGACTGGTGTAGCTGCCGCTGTACAGACTTCGTCCTGAAAGTAAAGTTTACGTTGTGAACACATCAGATTTATCAATAGCTTGTTCAAGATAGAGAGTGTTTTACAATGTCCACATCCTGTACACGTCCGATGTATCAGTAACTTGGTAAAGATTTTGCGTGTTTTACTGCTTCATTTTAAAATGTGCAACAAGTTGCTGAGCTCAATAGCTCGGCCAGAAGATGGAGTCTTTATCACTGGCCCACTGAGGAGTTCAAATACTTCTGGAGATATTGCGCAAGAGACGGCTTCAAAGTATATACTGATGTAGCAAAGTGCACTTCGCTACCCTAAACACTCTAATCATCGCATAGCGAAACAGCCTTGTGTACAGTACAAACGGGATAACCCATCCCATAGCAGACGATACGATGATGCGCGCGCACCTTGCCGGCGCAAATTCTAATACAATACCTTTCTTTATATATCTACCTAACTTCTATCTTTCAAAGTCCCTTTTATCTTTGATACGGTCCTAATTATATTTAGGTTTGCATAGAAGTCACTGATTAGGCTGGATGGCTGCATATTATTGTGTTATTTACGATAATGCTTCGAACTGACCAAAGCGTCACTCTGACCTTGACCGGTTTTCATGTATCGTCGAGAGAAATTGATTCTCACAAACTCATCTTTGTCTTTTCAATCATTGTTTTGTCATTTTTGTATCACTATTACATATCCCGTACCTATGTTGCATATGATTTTAGTTTGTTTATAAGGATTTGGTTGTAATGAGTGATGCTTGGTTCCTCTGCAAAGATTGCTAATTTATGCAGACAGGTACTCGCGCAGGAATTTAGCCGATTCCATTTACTTTCGGACTTTACCGCTTCGTACTAAGTCAATGTATAATTTTCCCCCAAGTAACGCATATCATGATGTTTGTCTAGGGTTCTTCTTTTTATCTGTATGATTTATGAGTTTGTCCATTATTCCAGTTTAGAGAGTTTTGTAATTTTCCTCACTGAAGTTGGTTCAGTGCCTTCACTAGGACCATTGTTTTTGCATCATACTAAATAAATATAAGTTTTTACGAAATGTGATCTATTGCAACAGAAAGCTAAAGGTCGTAGCTTTAATTTGATGTATTGTTTGTTATGATTGGTTATGTATTTGTTTAAATAACGTGGGGTAAAGCAAGTGTAAGAAACACAGATTTCGTGTTTCTGGCCGTATTCAGGCGATTTTTATTCTCGGCGGGCGGTGCTTTCTGTGCAGTCCGCGCCAGGGCTATAAGTATAGGCCGGACACCGGCATAAGGATGCATTCGCTCCTAGCAGCTGAACACGACACTACACTTGCTTTGCTGTCTACGGGTTTCGCCTTCGGCCTCTACGTTTCCTTGCATTGTTTTCTTGAATAAAAAGTTGAAACACGACGCTTGGACTTGGGCTTCTCGTATCTACTACTACCCCTTCCACTCCTCCACTACACTATGGTTTACGTTGAAGCTATTTTTCTTTGTAGACTGCATGACAATTAAATAACGATCACAAAAATCATTTTTTTAAATTTTTATTGATTACTATTTAATAACTTTAAACTGAGGTTTATTATTGGAAATCAAAGTGAGTTACTTATTGTAATATTTTGAATATTCCCAAACAAAAGACTTCATTTCGCTTAACACCTGGAGAAGTGTATCAGGGCATACGCACACAGTAAGCCAACAGTGAAACAGTCACACTGATTCCTCACCTGCATAGACAGCTATGCGGCCTCCACTCCCCGCCCCAGAGGCAGCCTCGCCACTGTCACCCCCAACGGCCTTGACCTTTCCAAAGCCCTTCAGCATGTTGCGCATCTCCATGAAGATACTGCCACCTGCTCCTCCGCCACCTGCCACAGTTGAGCTGCCGCCGCTCGCATCCAGAACACCGTCCAAGACAACCTCGTCTGCCTTCAGGTAAATCACCCCCCCACCTGGGACAACTCCACCGCTGAAACCCCCCGGACTGGAAGGCTGGTAAATGGACCCGAAAGGCTTTGCTGCCATGGCAACGTCGTGACCTTGACCTACACCACCTTCAGAAGCGTGCGCCCCTCCGTTGCTATGGGAAGCGTTGGCAGTAGCAGGGATGTTGAGTCCTGAGCTTTTGCCGCTCACGTCCAGGTGGGCCTCTCGTTGAAGAATGACGGTCCCAGCTCGCACGTCAATGTTCTTAGCGGTCAGTTTCACGAAGCGTTTCATCTCGAACAGTCCCGCGCGAAGACAGAGGTCAGCTTCAGGCTCGAACTTTGACCCGCGCTTTACCACCAGCAAGCCAAGCAAGTAGCAACCTGGAGTGCTGGTTGGACGATAAGCTCCTTGCTCAAAGGAGCCGGTCTGAGACGTGGTCTTGAGCTGAACCAACGCGTCTTCTTCCAGCACAAGGTTGTTGAAGGTCACCAGCCCCCCGAGGACGAGAGAGGTCCCGTCCACTGTCATGTTGAGCGGCACGTGCAGAGTGGCGTTGTGCGACACGTCAAGGTTGACCGTGGTGAAGAGCGAGCCTTGTAGACCCTCAGTGATCTGTGCACGCAGTGTTTGAGAGTTTTTCACGTGCATCCAGCCTGTCTTGTCGCCGTTCAGCCGCTTCACTCGCAACTCTGTGGAGTCTGATTCGGCACCGAACTCCACGTGAGCGTACCCTGCAAGATTAAGGGAACAATTAGTGAGAATGTTGGGCACAGTTCCACACAGGCAGATAATACACCTAAAAAAAGACCTGAACACAAATCAGCGGACATACAAGCATTAGAATATCTGGTTTTGTGTTTGCAGTCTTTTGTCTGCATTTTCATATTACACAAATACAGCCATGCATGCATGTTGAACAAAGAAGAAGACAAATTGGTACATGTCACTTGAGAGAGAGAGAGAGAGAGAGAGAGAGAGAGAGAGAGAGAGAGAGAGAGAGAGAGAGAGAGAGGCGGGTGGGGAGGAGACAGAACGAAGAGAGGGCGGGGGGGGGGGGGGGATAGTTACGAGACGCAGTCACAGAAACATGAACAGAGAGATTATAAAAATAGAGATGCAAGGCAGAGTGATCGACAGAAAAAAATATGGCAAAACCGAAAGTATATTACAGAGAGACGGCGGGCAAGAAAGTGCACGCAAAAGCAAGTTTCAACGAAGCTACCTTAGACCACAATGTGAACAAAACAATTAGATACGCAACAAAGTGTGAAAGTCTTAGATGTACAGACGGAAGCAAGATCTTACCAGTGATATTGACAGTGTCGTAGTCAAACTCTGCTCCTCCTGCCCCTGTAACCTGGGTACGAGTCTGTTCCTGGCTGCTGTCACTCAAGTCACCACTGACAAGTAGGGTGTGGCCTGAAGCCCCGCCCAGAAGAATCTTGTCATTGATGTAGATGGTGCCAGGCCCCGCCCTCACGTGAGCTTCATTGGCGTCGCTCCCTGCACCGTAGGTTGTCATGGTGCCAAGAAAAGTGAACCTGGAAAGAAGCACCAACATTGAAGGTCCATGTTGTTGTAACTTACTGCTGTTGTCGTCCATATCTAGAACACTTACTTCCCTTGTTATGAGACCTGAAGGGCGGGGATGTAGCTCAGTCAGGGCGGGGATGTAGCTCAGTCAGGGCGAGGATGTAGCTCAGTCAGGGCGGGGATGTAGCTCAGTCAGGGCGGGGATGTAGCTCAGTCAGGGCGGGGATGTAGCTCAGTCAGGGCGGGGATGTAGCTCAGTCAGGGCGGGGATGTAGCTCAGTCAGGGCGGGGATGTAGCTCAGTCAGGGCGGGGATGTAGCTCAGTCGGTAGCGCGCTGGATTTGTATCCAGTTGGCCGCTGTCAGTGTGAATTCGTCCCCACGTTCGGCGAGAGATTTATTTCTCAGAGTCAACTTTGTGTGCAGACTCTCCTCGGTGTCCGAACACCCCGTGTGTACACGCAAGCACAAGACCAAGTACGCACGAAAAAGATCCTGTAATCCATGTCAGAGTTCGGTGGTTTATAGAAACACAAAAATACCCAGCATGCTTCCTCCGAAAACGGCGTATGGCTGCCTAAATGGCGGGGTAAAAAACGGTCAGACACGTAAAATTCCACTCGTGAAAAAAACACGAGTGTACGTGGGAGTTTCAGCCCATGAACGCAGAAGAAGAAGAAGATGTTATGAGACCTGAACTTGGATAGTCACGACTAGTATTTATGTAACTACTTTGTGGGTGTGACAGCAAAATTGCTCTTTTTTTGTTAAAAAAAAAAGGGGGGGGGGAGATGTTAACATTAAAACTTTACCTGGTAAGATGCTAACAACACTGTTCCAAACTGGCAAGTGGGTATAATAAATTGTGTTTACTTGTCTTGAGGAAGAGTTCACAATGCTATGAACTCTATAGGCATTTCTGTTTATGGATCTAAACAGTTAAGTTGGCAGAACATTTCCAAAAACTACAGAATCACCTTGATAAATAACGTAATGGCAATTACATGGGGGGGGGGGGTGGGGGTGCTGTTAGCTGTCTCCTGACTGTCTCTCTTGTTGCTGTTGGTAGTGTTGCACTTGATCTTGAAAACAAGTTTCCATTGTAAGGCATAGATTCTAATGAACGTTACAACTTTTGTTGTTGTTGTTGTTCGTGGTGGGTAGTGGTTGTGATGATGATGGTGATGTCTTTTTCTTTTGTTTTCTTTCTTTTATTATTTGTTTGATTGATTATTTTTTTCCGTGTGGATGGGGAAATGGTGGGGTGGTCGAACAACACCTACCTTTCTCCAATTCTCAGAGTGACACGGCCTCCTGCTCCTCCGCCTCCTGTGGTGTTTCCTGGTCCCCCATTGGCTGAGAGGCGTCCTTGACCCGTCATGTCACGTGTATCTATGACGATGGTTCCGCCGCTGCCTCCTCCTGCACCTGATTCTGATCCAGCTTCTCCGTTCACCTCAATGGTTCCTGTGGGAATAGCACACACAAGTAATAAATTCATAACTAAATCAATCAGACAATAAACGAATACATCAAAAATCAATATAAGCAGATACGTTTGGGTGATGGTGTTTCATTCAAACTGGTTAGGCCCCCCCCAAAAAATAGGTCTGTTTTCGGTAACATAGGCCAAAAAAATAGGGTCGGTAGGTCGGGATTTTTTTTTTTTTTTCAAAAAAACCATATTTTTACGTTATTTTAATTTTTTTTTCCCAAATGCCAAAAAAAAAGTCTAGGGTCGCGCGAAAAAAATAGGGTCGGTCGGGTTACCGTAAACAGACTTTTTTTTTGTGGCCTTATAGTGCTGAAAAGGCCAGTCAGATACCTACTGTGTGATTGTACACAAGGTAGTGATGAAATAGTGGAAAGAAATCTGTTGTTAAAATCGACGAAACTTCAGAACATCTTAAAATAATAACATTTTCTTTTCAGTGATGTGAACAATTGCTTCTGTGTCCAAAACAGTCAATTGTATTGACCTATCCTGTCTGTTGCCTTCCTGGGCTGCAGAAAAGCGGGTTTTAGTGGGTAATACAACAAGAAAAGCGGGTTTTAGTGGGTAATACAACAAGAAAAGCGGGTTTTAGTGAGTAATACAACAAGAAAAGGCACTGTCTGGCGCATATGATTATGTTTTTCCCTCTTTACTCTGGTACGTTGTTTCGAATGTTTTGACTGTAGATAAAATCAAAACTTGACTAAATATAAAAAGGATAACTCGCACAACAGAGAGAGATAGAGAGAGAGAGAGAGAGAGAGAGAGAGAGAGAGAGAGAGAGAGAGACAGACAGACAGAACAGAGACAGAGTGAGAGACAGACAGACAGACAGAGAGAGAGAGAGAGACAGAGAGACATACAGAGAGACAGACAGACAAAGAGAGAGACAGACAGAGAGACAGACACAGAGAGACAGAGAGAGAGACAGACAGACAAAGAGAGAGAGAGACAGAGAGACAGACACAGAGAGACAGAGAGAGAGACAGACAGACAAAGAGAGAGAGAGACAGAGAGACATACAGAGAGACAGACAGACAAAGAGAGAGAGACACACAGACAGACAGACAGAGAGACTGAGAGAGACAGAGAGCGAAAGCGAGAGAGAGAGAGAGAGAGAGAGGGTTACTGACACAGACAACACTGACAGACGAAAGTACTCACCATCTACAAGTAGCTGCCTGTTTACTGTTAGGTTCAGAAGTCCTCCACCAAATCCTCCCCGCCCTAGCAGGGAACTGCCCCCTCCGCTACCCGGTTCTGTGAGTTGTCGGGTAGTACCATAGGCTGGGCCGCCCCTAAGAACAGTGCTGGTACCCGTCACATGGCCTCCAACTGAAGCGTACCCGGCCCCTGATCCTTGAGTCGTGCCCTGGGCGAGATAAAAAAAAAAGTTTGTTAGCTGTCATAAAACCGTTTGTGACAGTGCACAAGGACATCAGGTGTATTGGACAGTTTTTACAACACCACTTTGTGTTGTCCAGTACTTAAGGTAAGGATGCTGCATAAATTGTAAGAATTATTTTCTTCTTCGAGTTCTCCCTTTCTTAGTCTCAAAATGTCTGGTTTCTGAATGCACAGTGGCACAGGAATGTAACAAAAAACTTGACTAAATGTAAAAAGCTAGGGAGTTAACATTTGTTTGTTTGTTTGCTTAACGCCCAGCCGACCACGAAGGGCCATATCAGGGCGGTGCTGCTTTGACATATAACGTGCGCCACACACAAGACAGAAGTCGCAGCACAGGCTTCATGTCTCACCCAGTCACATTATTCTGACACCGGACCAACCAGTCCTAGCACTAACCCCATAATGCCAGACGCCAGGCGGAGCAGCCACTAGATTGCCAATTTTAAAGTCTTAGGTATGAACCCACGACCTCCCGATCACGGGGCGGACGCCTTACCACTAGGCCAACCGTGCCGGTAGGGAGTTAACAGATAATGTTAAAGAACGTGACATATGCTGACCTCTCCTTTTCAAGATCACGTTAACACTAATTTTACCACACAGACATAGCGATCTAAAATCGATTTACAACAAGATGCATTAGCTGTACACTTTCTTCCATGTTTTTCTGCGTCAACAAAGCCCTACTAAACTAATTTTGGAAGCATCTTAATAAATAATTTCAACGTTTATGTTTCATTGTGGCTGCATACATGTTGTTATTGTTTTTGTTTCCGTTGTTTCTGTGGGTGTCTCTGTACATGTATGTATGTGTTTTTATATGTGTTCTTACATTTCTTTCGGGGATGGGGGTGGGGGGAGAGGTAGCAAACTAAGCTATACAGTGGTGCTTTCCACTTACTTCGAAGTTCTAAGTTTCAACAGCTTCCATATCTTAAACCTACAGAGTAAACTTACATTGGCACCAGCCCCTGGTCCCTGGCCCGGCCCGTAGCCCTTGCCATTGAGGATGAGGTTTGAACCCGGACGTAGCAGCACGTCATTGCTGACCAGCATCAGCCGCTCGGCCCACAATGTCCCTTTGTAGTGTACCTCCAGCGTTCCGAGATTGAGGGGCAAACCTGTCGCCTGTCGCAAAGAGATACCACCATTACTTATCAACTCTGTAATAAAAAGATGCAACATTTGAACGCCTCTAAAACCAAAACTTCTAAAGGGGGTCCTTATCTGACCCCAAAGTTGGCTTCGTGAAGTCTACTTTTCGGAAAAGTCAACGCCAGTTGACTTGGCAATTACTATCAGGCTTTAGAGGGCTGGGTTTTGAGAGGTTCAAAATTTGCATCTATTAATTATGTTAGAATTGGGGCTGAAAAACTACAGGTTTAGAGATTTCTCTGCCTGGAACGCATTGCCTCTGAGCTGTTGCTTCCTGTAATTTCATATCAAGTTCTGTAATCATTGTATGCTACTTCAGCCATTATTATTGGGAAAAAGAGTCACAGCTCCAAGTTGAACACGTGGATTCTTAATATCGTAATCATTCCGCGAGCAATATTACTTGAAAACCAAACAGAGCGTCCGAGATTTCCGAAGGAATCCCCTTCTTCACTATTTGGAGCAGACCAATCTTGAACGAAATCAGAGACGCTCTGATATATGGAACATTAAACTTTAAAAACAGCAATAATTGTATATATATGCAAAATTACACTTTAAAAACAGCAATATATGCGAAATTACACTTTGAAAACAGCAATATATGCAAAATTACACTTTGAAAAACAGCAATATATGCAAAATTACACTTTGAAAAACAGCAAAGAAAGAACACAAGGTTGTACCTGGAAGCGAACTGAAGCGTGGTCCATGATGGTGAACTTGGCAAAGCGGTAAGCGCCGGACACCGTTTTGACCAGGTGCTGACCGTTGCGGTACAGAGCGGTCCTCGTCTTGCTGGAAAACTCCGCGTACTGGTTCGGGGCCACCACCATGGTACCGATGTTGGTCAGCAGGCCTGAACACAGTGATGGTTGGTTGGTTATTATTTTTAACGTACCTACAATCCATGTGACTATCCAAGATCGATGCAAATATGTTTTCTTTCCCAGTGTGCATGGTGATCTTGGGTTTAAAAACTGCATGTAGTTTTGCTTAAGTCTATCACGGTAAAAATGTAGAAGAAGGTGATTTATGATAGCTGAAGTCTTCCATATGATGGAACTAATGCTAACCAACTTGCACCCTGAGGTAGGACTTCGGTAACTAAATTATGCATTGTGATATGCTTTTGTGAACTGACAACTTGTAAATCGTGATTTGTTTGTTTGTTTGTTTGCCGCTTAACGCCCAGCCGACCACGAAGGGCCATATCAGGGCGGTGCTGCTTTGACATTTAACCTGCGCCACACACAAGACAGAAGTCGCAGCACAGGCTTCATGTCTCACCCAGTCACATTATTCTGACACCGGACCAACCAGTCCTAGCACTAACCCCATAATGCCAGACGCCAGGCGGAGCAGCCACTAGATTGCCAATTTTAAAGTCTTAGGTATGACCCGGGCGGGGTTCGAACCCACGACCTCCCGATCACGGGGCGGACGCCTTACCACTAGGCCAACCGTGCCGGTGTAAATCGTGATGGAATATTCTATGTAGACCATACATGTATATTGCTTTATAACAAAAAGGGAAATATGTTTTATTAGGAATGTGATTAGCTTCACAGGCATTGTGATCAGAAAAATTACAATTTTGTTCTGTTAAATGACCTGGACACTGAAAAAGGATGTATTAAAAGAATGTTTGGAAGATTTCAAGAGAGATCAACACAAAACTAAGGATGAAATATAAGAGTGGATTCATGTACATGTAAGCAAGATCTCACCATCAAATTTGTTACTGGCACCAAGCAGCTCCACGAGGTTGGGTAGCCGTAGCTCCGCCCTCTCGCTCACGTCAAAGCTGCACGTCAGACGCGTTTCGTTCTTGTTGACGTCAGCACTGAAGATGACATCATCCTCCACAAACACCACAGTGCCTACGTCACACGAGATCTCCTGAGCGATGAAGTAGACTCCCGATGCTGGGATGACTAGCTGAACATTCTGGCCTAGCTCCAGGTGAGTGAAAGAGGTCGTGCCGTTCTGGAAGTGAAGAGGCGTTTGAGAGTGAGATGAACCGTTTGCACCTGTGTTACTGATGATGAGAGTCGTCTGTCCTGTCCAGAGCTCTTGCAGGTAGGCTGTTCCTGCGCCGCCGGTTTGAGACTTTGAGGACCCTCCCCGTACAATGAAGGTACCGGTGAAGTTGTTATCGGCCTTGACAAAGCTGTGAATCCTGCCCCCTCCTCCTCCACTGCCTCCATTGTCACCTGCATCTCCACCGCTCACCTGGATCTGTCCACCACCCAGGAAATGACTGGTAGAGACGACCACACCACCTCCTGCCCCACCGCCCCCAGAGTTCAGGCCGTTACTTCCATTGCTGCTGATGATTCCGTGAAGGGTGAAGTGGCTGTCGATGGCGAGTGTGATAAACCCTCCTCCGCTGCCCCCAGAGCTTGTGATGTCGCTTGCAGGACTCTTCCCAGCTTCCCCAGTGGCGGTCACGTTGAAGACAGAATCAGGTAGAGGTGGGGAGACTGTAGATCCTCCGTTACCACCGTGGCTTCCTCCTTCTGGTCCTCCTTGTGCAGGCTGCTGGCCAAGACCTGACGTGGTCACTGACCCCCCGAAGGCCACACTGGCCGTTGGAACCGACACTGAAAGAATCCTGCCCTCGATCTCTCCACCGTACTCAACATCCAGCTCTTGCAGAAGGCGTAGCGAGAACTCTGTCAGGTTGTTTTTACCCAGGGTCATTTTACCACCGTGGGTGACGCTGAGTTTGGACAGCAGCAAGTTCCCTGCTTCACCAAGACGAGAATCATCAACACCGTTCTGAGAGTCCAGACTGAATGCTGCTCTTCCCCCCTCTGCTACAACCAGCTCTGTCAGGCCGTACAGTCTCCCAGATACGTCCAAGTTCGTTTCGTCGTTTGGCGTAGAGTCGGGGTCTGTCAGAAGAAGTTTGGATGGCAGAGTAGTTGAGCTGCCTGACTGAAGTTCCAGTTTGCATTTGAGGGCGAAAGGATGCTGAGTTCCGTAGGCTGTGGCTATCTCAGCAACCTGTTGGTCTTGGAGAACGATGCCTCCTGTGTTGTCTCCATTCAAATTGCTAATCTTCAGCGGGCTGCTGGCCGAGGTCTGGGCGTTGAATTTCACAAAGCTGTGTCCTTGCAGGTCCAAGTGGAGGGGAAGAGAAACGTCAGGCCATGAGATCGTCGTGAAAACTCTACTGCAGACATTGTCGTCGTTATCCACGGTGACTGTGTGTCGGGTGACTCCAGTGTCGCTTTGCTTGATGTACACGGTCCCCGCGGCTCCACAGTTACCCCCCTTACCTCCAACAGCCGTTGTGTTTCCCAGGAAAGAGTTGAAAGATCTGGCGTGCACTGCAATCCTTCCTCCGCCACCCCCGCTTGTTCCTCCAGTGCCTCCGTTGCTACTGACAAGGCCATGTCCAGAAAGAGTGTCGGTTTGAATGAGAACACTTCCTCCACTTCCACCGCCGTCTGACTGGCTGCTGCTGTCTGCTCCATTGGCTGAGACGCGACCATCCAGGATCAGAGATTGTTTGATTATGATTTCGATTGTCCCGCCGCCTGATGAGTCTGCTGGGCCGTTACCCATGTGTGTTGGGTTTGTTGTTGATCCGTACGTGGAGTTTTTGTTCTTGTCACTGTTTCCACCTTCCCCACCATAACTACCTCCTGGTGGACAAAGACAAACGAAAAGCGTCTTTATATTCAACCCTGTAGAAATTAATCTGAGTTTCTAAAACTTACACTTAGATTTTATATTTTCGGGAAACTGGCAAAAGATATTTGAAATTACAAGCAAACACAAACTAAACTTTGATCAGATTAAATGTTACGTTTTTGATGCAGTATCATATTTTTTTCCAAGGTTTGTCATGGAACTTGTGCTGATGCATTTTATTGCAAGAACAAACAGGGGACAGACTGTTATCATTCTTCATCAACATTTTGACCTGCTCATCTGCTCTTTCTCTCTCTCTCTTTCTGTGTGTGTCTCTCTTTCTGTCTTGCTGTCTTCGCCACAGTCTTTATCTCTGCCTCTCTCATGCGCTATATTGTCTCTTTGACATAAGTTAGAAAGAAACTAGAGTTCTTTCATACATATTATTTAGAGAGTACAAAAATGATTGTAACCTCAAGTATATGACAACTTGACAGCATTTCAATTTTTCTGACTTCAGATCAAAAGTAACACAATCGACACTTTCTAAAATTTCAGTAACTCATCTACAAAGGAAAAGGTCAAGCAAAACTATTTAAGAAGAAAAAAACACTTACCCGCAGAAGAATCAGTCAAATCAGCCAATCCTTGCCCAGTCACAGAAATTTCAGCATCGTCATGGATCGTCGCACTGTCCGCAGTCACGCGTAACTGCGCCGTTCCAGCAACCGTTTTTATCACAGAGGTGGGCTGCATTTCAAGCTGTGTTGTCGTTACAGTCACGTTGGGCTGTGTGAAGTTTAGGACCGCTCCGAACCCAAGAGTCAAGTTGGAGAAATTCACTGACTGGGCGCCATTTTCTGAGACAATGACGTTCAGCACAGCATCGTCGTGAAGCTGGATAACGTCGGTCACAAAGTCTTTGGACTTCATCGTGAATGTTCCAGACTTGCCGATGCGGATGGCTCCGGATTCTAGGCGACCTTCAAGGTCAAGGTTAGGGTTCTCTCCGGACACATACAGATCTTTGTTGGGGTGTTTGAGAACAGACGATGGGCCGATGGAGAAGCTGCACCTCGAGCCTTGGATCGGGTCGGGGAAGTTTTGAACCAGAAGCTGAGTGGCACCAGTGATGGTTACTTTGCCTGTTCCATCACACACCAGTGATTCCACCTGAAAAGAAACGATCTTGATGATAAACACTGTTACATTTTTGCTGTCCTGTGCATACAAACCCCAAATGAATTTTTTAAAATCCTTATTTTGCAATGTTAGCAGTCTGGCCACTTTGGATTTCAAACAAACACTATAGATACACCTTAACTGGATGACTTTTCTACAATGGTCTTTGATCTTCGTCTGGTTGTCTTTCTAATTGTAGTTATTCTGATTCACAGTTTACTGAGGCATATGTTACACGTTGGAAGTAAGAGAATATCGTCAGGTGGAGTACATTATTACCAAATAGTGATTTATTTTTTTATCTCATGGTTACCTTCCAATCTACAATCAGTGCACTGGCTTTTGAAATGATTACAAATGTATACATTTATATTCGAGTGAGAGAAAAAAAGAGGTAAAACTAGCATTTCTCAAGAATACATCCCATAAGAAGAAAAATGTGCCATGACTCCACATACTTTGACATCAGGCTTCAGATTTAGCAAATAACCAGCGCAACTTGTTGGTGTACTGCCTGCGCTATCTTTGTTTTTCTTTTAGTATTCCTCGCTGTCAAATGACAGAAAGCTTTTCTCTCTTTCATTGATGTGAAAAACTATTTTAACCAGGCTCTGGGAAAGGGTTTGTACATGCAAGTACATTAACTCCTGCTAGTGGGAGCTGGGAAATGTGAAATAATCTGAAACTGACTCATATTGGCGAAACAACAAAAAAGTCCTGGAAATAAATCTCAAACTGCTCCATAATCATAACCCATCATCTCACAAAAAAGTCTCATTTCAACCAAAATTCTGCCGATTCTTATGTGTTAACAACAACAACAACAACAACAACAACAACAACAACAACAACAACAACAACAACAACAACAACAACAACAACTCACGTCCAGATTGGAAGCAGCACGGACATGGGCTCCTTTCAGAACTTTGAGCTCTGTGAGAGTGCGAGGCAAACCGTTCACATCCGTTAGATGTACAGGTATGGCGCCTTCACCTGATATGGTCAAAGAGTTGGTCCTCTTTCCTCCTTCTGTCTTTCTGATGAAAAGTGTACCTGCACATTTAACGAAACGCATTGACAGTAAACTCTCCATCTGCTGTGATGAAAGCAGTACAATATGAAATAGTGACCAACCATTCAGTTCTACATTCCCTCTTGCCAACTTAGAATCATTTCAGAGATGACTTAAACAATATTAGAATTGATCAAAATCACACACACACACACACACACACACACACACACACACACACACACACACACACACACACACACGCACGCACGCACGCACGCACACACGCACGCACACGCACGCACGCACACACACACACACACACACACACACACACACACACACACACACACACACACACACATTCTCTCTCTCTCTGTTTCTCAAAGACAGGTTCTAGAAAAATGTACGTTGTCCTATACGTCTTGTTTCTTTATAAGTTGAAGTTAATTAATTTCCCTCTCAGAGACATACCTGAAGCTGCTTTTTCACCCGATAGCAATCCACCGGACGCGTCAAATGATCCAGCGAAGTTGTAATAGCCGTTGTCAGGGACGATGATGGAAATACGACCCCCTCCTCCTCCACCGGACCCTCCCTTTGCCGATAGGAGGCCTCGGCCAATCAGCTCCTTTGTTTCCATGAACAGGCTGCCGCCACTGCCACCTGCACAAGAAGATCAATAGGTTCATCCTTAATTCGCTTGGAAATAGAAATGATGGCACACAGAATAAATGCTTATGCTTGCTAATTAACATTACAGAATCTATGTCCTTGTCTATAGACTAATTAGCATGCGTTAGGATATGTTTGTACTTAATGAAATAAACAGTTAATTTCTCAATCGTCTTTTTACCGAGTTGGTATATACCCTCCTTTCTTTAAATACAGTATTTGCAATCTGCTGCTTTTTACTATAAAAATCCACAACAATAACATTGTTAACGTGCAGGTAGTAATGAGATTAATAATCCGTGGTCAATGCTTGATCAAACGGAAACAACTGTGTTGGACTATCATTTTTAATGAGTACCATCAATTCAATTCTGCACAATATCAGAGAAGAGAAACAACAACAACACAGGCAACAACAACAACACCTACAACAACAACAACACCTACAACAACAACACCTACAACAACAACACCTACAACAACAACACCTACAACAACAACAACACCTACAACTACAACACCTACAACAACAACAACACCTACAACAACAACAACAACAACAACAACAACACCTACAACAACAACAACAACAACAACAACAACAACAACACCTACAACAACACCTACAACAACAACAACACCTACAACAACAACAACACCTACAACAACAACACCTACAACAGCAACAACACATACAACAACAACAACAACTACAACAACAACTACAACAACAACAACAACTACAACAACTACAACAACAACTACAACAACAACTACAACAACAACAACAACAACAACAACAACAACAACAACACCTACAACAACAACAACAACACCTACAACAACAACACCTACAACAACAACAACAACACCTACAACAACAACAACACCTACAACAACAACACCTACAACAACAACAACACCTACAACAACAACAACAACAACAACAACACCTACAGCAACAACAACACCTACAACAACAACAACAACAACACCTACAAAAACAACAACACCTACAACAACACCTACAACAACAACACCCACAACAACAACAACACCTACAACAACAACAACACCTACAACAACAACAACACCTACAACAACAACAAAACCTAGTACTCACCTCCGTCTCCGCTGACATCAATGGTACCATCAATCCTGGCCCGCACGGTAACCTCCAGATGCAGCTGACCCCCTCCTCTCCCACTGCTCTCCGTTGCCTGGTAGCCGCTCCCGCCATACTTCCTAGGCGCTGTCATATTACCGAACACAGCGTATCGTCCTACAGGATTGCCGGCTCCCGTCCCCCCGTACGATCCTCCCATGGTGCTGGACGTCGCAGCCCCCTCCCCAACGTTCTGAAGCCCTTTGCCCACACCTGTGATAGTAGCTCCAGGTTTGACGGACACAGTGTCAGCATGGATGAGAGTGTTCTGCGTGCCTGTGGCGTCTCCCCGGAGAATCAGCGTAGCGCCTGACTCTAGGGTGAGGTCGGTGAAGACGTGTTCGCCCGGAGGAAGCTCGCACTGCTGGCCTTTGTAGAGGTGCAGAGAGGCTTGGACGATGCAGGTGACGTTGGGCAGAGCGTTGTGGGCGGGTTCGATCTCCACGTTGTTGACTCCAGTGGAGACAGAGATCCCGCTGGGGATGGAAAAGTCCGCTGTCTTGTTGAGGTAGGTCAGATGGAGTGATAGCGTGCCGGTCCCCGCACAGCGTGAAGATTTCTCCACTCCTCCGCTGCGTGTTTGAAGAGAATGTAAAGAGATCGTCCCATGAGCTGAGGTGTCGCCTCTTGCACCGCTGAAGGCTGGGTAAGCTGCTTTGAACAGCCCTCCTTCCTGAACGTCAACGTTTCTTGTCCTGACAGCCAGACCTCCGCAAAGCTCGAGGACAATTCCTTTCTCAATGACCACCATTTCAGGGAGGTCCAGCAACCCTCCGTCAGCCACGAACACTGTGCTGTTCAGCGACGCTGTGTCCGAGCGAACGTTGGATTGGGTCAGGATGGACACCTCGACTCCCTCGTCAATCTGAAGCGTGGCTGTTTTAGTTCCTGTTACCATGCCAACGCGAGCGATCATTGGAGTCTGGGCAGACTGGCGCGGAACGAAAGCTACGATTGGAGACCCTGTCATGTGAAGTTCGTCGATCTCGGCCAAAATCTCGTCGCCAGGGAGAACGAGACGTGTCACCTGTGATGATGATGCTGTCTGGGTCACTGTGACCTGTAATAATACCAACGGTTTGGTCACTTTTATTGAAGCCATCAAAGTAGACAGAACTCTGGTGTACTACTGCAATGGATACATACAGAATGATCATGGACCTCAAACTTTCACAAAAACAACATTTCAAATATGTGACCCTCCACCACGGAATGAGTCGCATGTCACCTTTGCATGATTTTCATATTTTTACATTTTCCTAAAGAGTTTTTTATGCTCTATCCAGTGGTGAAAACCGCTTTAGAAAAGAGCGAAAACTGTATGAGTTATAAGCCTGTGACTAAGCTGACCCTCACACTGTTACCAGATACTCCCCGGACTTATATTAAGCCTAGCGCAGAACCGCGCGAGGTGACATGCGACTCATTTCGTGGTGGAGGGTCACATATTCTCAAAACTTACCATTGCGAAAGAAGTATCTGAGGCTGACGAAAACCAAAGTTTACAAACAAACAAAGTACAAAAACATGAAGTGTCTTTGAAAATATGATGAAAACTGTGTGTTGCTGTCCAATCACAATCATTACAACAGTTCTCATCTGTATACAACCCACCTTTTTGTAAACCTGGAAGCCTTCACCACTTTCATAGTAGATGAGGCCTGAACCACCGCCATTATGGGAAGACGATGACCCTCCGTCAGCCTTGACCTTTCCATGCACGCTTCCTGTGTGGTATTTGAGAGCAATGAGACCACCTCCCCCTCCTCCGCCGAAAGACCCTCCACTCCCTCCGTTGGCGTAGACGGAACCTGTAAACAGTTACAATATAGATGAAAGGTAAATTAAAATCAGAATGTGATGTTCCAACTAACAATCGCGATAGGTGTTTTTTAAACCAGCATTTCTTACAAAGCAGGCAGAATATAGCACAGGTCACTTAGTCACAGCAACCAGTTAATTATATTTTAACCAAGCTCTAGAAAAAAATAATACTGATCTCGGAGAATCAGTAAAGCGCAACCACGGCCTTCTTTGAACTGACCGATTGAAGATTTCTTTTCCGGTACTTTCACATTTTATTGTTAAAATACCGGACATTACGGGTTAGTTTTTACAATTTTAAGCCATGCTAGACCTTTTCACACTCGCGTTGTATTCACCTT
The DNA here is from genome assembly GCF_037325665.1 of Littorina saxatilis. Taxonomy (NCBI): domain Eukaryota; kingdom Metazoa; phylum Mollusca; class Gastropoda; order Littorinimorpha; family Littorinidae; genus Littorina; species Littorina saxatilis. The sequence continues at coordinate 4,244,965 of NC_090255.1, forward strand.
CGCCTTCGTTGGGAGAGTATTTTACATATTAAAGAAGCTATCTGTGTTTCTTCCTTCAGTTTTGTCTATATCTTTTCATCACTGTCCTACTCTTCTCATTTTAAAGGATGGAAAGAACGTGTGGGGAAATGAGTTTTCACCTTAGACAAACATGCACTGTGACCTTAAACAACATAACCATCTCATTTCTAAATAGCTATAGATCACTTCAACATTATAAGTGTAACTTACCAGAGATAATCAATTGTTCTGCCGTGATTTGAATACTGCCTCCTGACGCCCCTCCTGTTGTGACAGCAGCGTGATGGACAGCGGCCTCACCACTGAATAGAGTGGATAAGCATTCAAGCAGATTCGTTCAGAATACAAATTCAATCATTGTTCTAAGACGAAATGAGAAAACCAACTAATTGTTAAAAAAAGGTTACTGTCTGTAATTCATTTTTCACCATGAAGAAATACAGGAAAGTGATTACTTCAACAAAAAAGCGTACACGTATACTGTCTGCTTGTTTCTCTCTCTCTCTCTCTCTCTCTCTCTCTCTCTCTCTCTCTCTCTTTCTCTCTCTCTCTTTCTCTCTCTCTCTTTCTCTCTCTCTCTCTCTCTCTCTCTCTCTCTATCTCTCTTTCTCTCTCTTTTCCCCTCTCTCTCTCTCTCTTTAACTCACTTGGCCAACAGTTGACCCTTGACGGTGACCTTGGTTGCCTCAATGTCAAGGGCACCACCAGGTCGGGTCAGAAGACCTCCTGACCCCGTGGTTGCTGGGTTACGGAAGTCTCCATACACTGTGCCAACAGTGGAAGAAGCAGCCGTTGTTCCCCCCTCCCCAGCATGGCTTGCTCCTGCGTTACCACCGCTGAACCCTGATACAAATCAGCAAGCAAATGAATCTACAATACAAGGATTGTGTTAACCACAAAGTATTTGTTATTTTATCAAAACACTTCTAAAAATACCGGAAATATAATTGTCAACGCGTCATACATACCGGATGATATTTTTTGGAACGATTTCCTCCCGACAAGCATAATGTAATTACTCTATCAGACTTGATAAGACTCGTTCGAATAACAGTCTTCTTTGTTCGTGTTTTTCTTCTTTTTTTCTTTTTTTCTTTGAATCAGGATTGGTATAAAAACAAATTAGAAATGTGTGAAGTATTTCCGGTTTTCAAAATGTCAATAGGGATCTTTGACGATAGCATTATCCTTGTATATGACGTGAAGTGCTTTCAATCACGCTGAATGGATGTTTTTTCCCAATGGCTTTGATTTAAGCATTTCACATGAATTACGGCGCGGATTTCTTTTCATGACACTGTTTGTGTCCTTAAAATTCCTTTTTCAATCTCACCAAGGTGAAGAAACATCACAATCAAGTGTTGCTGATATGCTTTTCAAGACGGACATGCCCCGAAGACTTTGTGTGAATGGTAAAATGATGTCAATGTTCTGAAATGTAAAACAAGAAGCCAGCAGATAAGAAACTCAGGTAACTGATCTATTCATGGATGAAATAAACAAGATTACAGAACAAATGACATCTTAAGGCAAATCTTACCTTGACCTGATGCCACTTTACCAGAAGAACTAAGATCGATGTCAGCTCCTTCGGCAACTGTGACCGCGTCAGCTTCCAAGGTCAGTTGCCTCCCTTTCACCTTGCTGCCGGGGCCCACAGTAATCTCCCCTGACGAGATTTTGTACCGCTCCTCTCCCGCCATTTCCAGGACTGACCTTGACAGCAGGTTGACCTTCTGGAACTGAAAGACCCCATTGGTAGTCATCCCTGCAGACTTAGCACTGTCTTCTAGCTTCAGAGTGGAGGCTACCATACTCAGATCCTGTACACCCCCGAGGCTGCCGTTCATGGAACAGTCCAGGTTGAACAGCTTGACTTGAGAGGGCAAGTCCAAGTGCCCTCCGAGGTAGACGTGGAAGTTGAGCGGAATGTAGAGGTCGGCTCTAGAGACGGAGACGCGATGGAATGGGCCAATGTGAAGGGTTCCGATCTGTGATCTTGGGAGAGAAAAATAAAATGACTGATCAATAGTAATCTGAGCAAGGTTTTACCTCATATTTTTTTTGCATTATTATTTAGACATCAAAACACCATCAACTCAAGTAACGTGAATCTAAATTTGTGACGAAAAAGGTTTCATTACAAAAATGTTGACTTTTAAAGAAGAGCATAATTATTGCATAGTAAAAACAAACAACTTCCAGTTGACTCTGACCTGACATTGACATCATTACTTTGTCCAATTAACATCCTGTGTCTGTCTGTCTGCCTACCTGGCCGCCTCCCTGTCTGCCTCCCCCCTCCCACCATCATTTCTCACACTTCTTTCTCTTCCTCTAAAACTACCAATCACAAACACCATTGACCATTCCTTACTTGTCATGTATGTCCGCAGTCCCAACGAATCTGCCGACCGTGACAACGAAGTTACGGTTACGGTTTGGGTTTGGTTGAATAGCCAGGTGAGCGCCTCCTGTCAGGTGCAACTCATCAAGAGGGAGGGAGTAGTCGTCAGGTATGGTCAGCCAGGCGCGACCGCCGTCTTGTCTCATGATGGCGTCAGCTGTGTATTCTGGGATCACAGTCTGTTTGCAAAACAAATACTTGCAAGATTAAAAGTGAGCGACCATATGTGAAGGTTTTCCTCCCTAATGAAGATATGCAAAAAACAACCAGGAGCAACAACTCTGCCAGAACAAGTGAAACTCATCGGTCATGCATTATTTCCACACAAAAAAAGGAAAATAAAATCACAAACGCAAATTTTGTTCAAAAGCACAAATTCAAAACAATACAAATAATATTAGAGTGATAAGCTTTCACAACGCAAATGTCATTTCATACATCAAAGAAAACACAAGAACATAGTATGCCATTCATAAATAATGTACTTATTTATACGAACAAAACGACTCACACGGTCTGCATGTTCTCGCATAAAGTAAATACAAATGAACAAATCCGCAAAACGATTAGCAAAAATCATGTTACTACAACACACATGAGCGACATGTATGTGTAAATGAACGCACACGCAAACAAAATCAGTAAACACATACATGAATAAATGACTGAACGAATGAATGAATGGATGAATGAATGAATGAATGGTTGATTGAATGGATGAATGAATGAATGAATGGTTGATTGATTAAATGAATGAGTGCATGAATGAGTAAATATATGAATTAATGAATGAATCAATGAATCAATCAACCATCCATCCATCCATTTGTTTGTTTGTTTGTTTGCTTAACGCCCAGCCGACCACGAAGAACCATATCGGGGCGGTGCTGCTTTGACATATAACGTGCGCCACACACAAGACAGAAGTCGCAGCACAGGCTTCATTTCTCACCCAGTCACATTATTCTGACACCGGACCAACCAGTCCTAGCACTAACCCCATAATGCCAGACGCCAGGCGGAGCAGCCACTAGATTACCAATTTTAAAGTCTTAGGTATGACCCGGCCGGGGTTCGAACCCACGACCTCCCGATCACGGGGCGGACGCCTTACAACTAGGCCAACCGTGCCGGTCATCCATCCATCCATCCGTCCATCAATTTAAAAAAAAATCAACATCTTCGGTCTACTCACCGTTCTTGGGACTCCTTTCACATTGCTGACGTAGAGTTTCTTCGTCTGTCCAAGGTGTTCAACGTACACGGTACCCGGACCTCCCACACCTGGGGTGGATGCACCCCCTCTGGCTTGGTACTGTCCAGTGAACTCCTCACTCTTGTACAACACTGACAGCCGACCGCCACCTCCCCCACCTGTTGTGCTTGACCCTGAAGATGGAAAAGGCGATGAGGGTACGGCAGTCTTTCAAAAAATTACAAAGGATGCATGTTCATTGAATGATAACCCAACAATAACAGGTCTCCCCTTAGCGCGCGTCCTTGCGTCCTATACTTACTAAAAGCCGAAAACACGCAATAGAAAATTATGGAGGGGGTCCCAGGACGCACTATACTTATAAAGAGCAGGTACCGGGACGCACTAAATTTCCTTTATCGCGCGTACCCGAGATACCTTTTCGACCCGCAATCGTCTGCTATTGTACACAGTAGACTATGCGTGACCACCATGTTTTATAACTACACCGAGACTTTTCGGCGTTTGGACCCTTGGGACCTTCTAAAATTCTGCAGTGGGAGTCCATGGACCCTCTAGAAGTGGAAAGTGGGAGTCCATGGACCCTCTAGAAGTGGAAAGTGGGAGTCCATGGACCCTCTAAAAGTGGAAAGTGGGAGTCCATGGACCCTCTAGAAGTGGAAAGTGGGAGTCCATGGACCCTCTAAAAGTGGAAAGTGGGAGACCATGGACCCTCTAGAAGTGGAAAGTGGGAGTCCATGGACCCTCTAGAAGTGGAAAGTGGGAGTCCATGGACCCTCTAGAAGTGGAAAGTGGGAGTCCATGGACCCTCTAGAAGTGGAAAGTGGGAGTCCATGGACCCTCTAGAAGTGGAAAGTGGGAGTCCATGGACCCTCTAAAAGTGGAAAGTGGGAGTCCATGGACCCTCTAGAAGTGGAAAGTGGGAGTCCATGGACCCTCTAGAAGTGGAAAGTGGGAGTCCATGGACCCTCTAAAAGTGGAAAGTGGGAGTCCATGGACCCTCTAAAAGTGGAAAGTGGGAGTCCATGGACCCTCTAGAAGTGGAAAGTGGGAGTCCATGGACCCTCTAAAAGTGGAAAGTGGGAGTCCATGGACCCTCTAAAAGTGGAAAGTGGGAGTCCATGGACCCTCTAGAAGTGGAAAGTGGGAGTCCATGGACCCTCTAAAAGTGGAAAGTGGGAGTCCATGGACCCTCTAAAAGTGGAAAGTGGGAGTCCATGGACCCTCTAAAAGTGGAAAGTGGGAGTCCATGGACCCTCTAAAAGTGGAAAGTGGGAGTCCATGGACCCTCTAAAAGTGGAAAGTGGGAGTCCATGGACCCTCTAGAAGTGGAAAGTGGGAGTCCATGGACCCTCTAGAAGTGGAAAGTGGGAGTCCATGGACCCTCTAAAAGTGGAAAGTGGGAGTCCATGGACCCTCTAGAAGTGGAAAGTGGGAGTCCATGGACCCTCTAAAAGTGGAATGCGGGGGTCCCGGGACCCTCCAGGAGGGACATCCGTGGGGAGCCCTGAATAATGTGCTCGGTAGTCTTTCAAAAAATGACATGTTGCACTAAATCAGATCTATGTAGTGGCGAGTAAGATATTCTTTCACAGAAGAAGAACAAGAACACTAACACTAAGAACATGACTAATGCCATCTAAACAGCGAAAACAGAAGAATTTGAACAAGGCAAAGACAAAAAAGAAAATCAGAAGGGAGGGGAAGGGAGGGGGGGGGCGACAAAGCAACTGATGCATACACTTATATACGAGATTTACTCAGCAAAAGGATTCAGTGTGGGAACTAATCTCAGAACTAAAGTGGGAAACCCCAACCAAGACACCATTAACATCTATGAAAAACAATTCTCACAATCGGAAAGGTTCTAAAAATTGAGACAAAATTTCAAATGCCATGAACAGAAAATGTGTTAGGGTCATAACAGCGGAAAAAAGTGTTTTTTAGTAGCCTTAAACAGGTATTTACTCTTTACCTTTCCCTCCATTAGTGCGAATGATTCCCTTGCCGTACAGAGCGTCTGTCGTCAGCAGGATTCCGCCGCCACTGCCTCCCCCTGCTCCTCCTTTGCCGTCTGACCCGTCTGCCTCCATGATGCCTGATAATGATAGAACATACACAGTTTGGGGGTGGTTTTTGTTTAAGACAAAGGGAAGGAACAATAAAAGAAATAAAAACTTTATTTGATGTATAAAAAAAATTTTTTTTAAAGGGACGAAAGAAAACAGGGTTGGAAAGCGACACTTACAGTGACAAAATAGACACAGAGATTATAATAATAATAATACGAAAATTTATAACGCGCACATAGCTCACCACAAGGCGACTCAAGGTAAACTAGAAGACGAAAAAGAGAAGGAATACGGAAACGGCAACAACTAAAATGTCAACAACTTAACGAAAAGCACAACAGACCGGAGATGATGAAGACAAGTGACAAATTGTGACCCTCCACCACGGAATGAGTCGCATGTCACCTTTGCATGATTTTCATATGTTTACATTTTCCTAAACAGATTTTTAATGCTCTATCCAGTGGTGAAAACCGGTTTAGAAAAGAGCGAAAACTGTTTGAGTTATAAGCCTGTGACTAAGGTGACCCACACACTGTTACCAGACACTCCCCGGACTTATATTAAGCCTAACGCAGAATCGCGCGAGGTGACATGCGACTCATTTCGTGGTGGAGGGTCACAATTGGTCATAAAGCAAAAAATCAAGTAAAGCATAGACAAAATTTAGCGCGCGCGCTTTCCTGTATTCTTGTTAACTTTCTGAGCTTGTTTTGAATACAACCTATCATATCTATATGTTTTTGGAATCAGGAAATGATCACGAATAAGATGACATCATTTTTGGATCGATTTCTTGCATTTTAATCGTAAGACTAATTATTCTATTTTCGTTAATTGTGATCACATTTTAAGAGTAAACATGACATATGTATATATTTTTAGATTCAGAATGTGATGAAGAATACGATGCAATCAATTTTAAATCTGTTTGCGAAAAATCGATTTTAATGACAACTTTAATGAGCAAACTCATCAATTAAATTGTAAGCCTCCAAGCTGAAATGCAATACCAAAGTCCGGGCTTCGTCGAAGATTACTTGACCAAAATTTCAACCAATTTGGTTGAAAAATGAGAGCGTGACAGTGCCGCCTCAACTTTCACGAAAAGCCGGATATGACGTCATCAAAGACATTTATCAACAAAATGAAAAACAATGTCTGGGGATATCATACCCAGGAACTCTCATGTAAAATGTCATAAAGATCGGTCCAGTAGTTCACTCTGAATCGCTCTACACACACACACACACACACACACACACACACACACACACACACACACACACACACACACACACACACACACACACACACACACACACATACACCACGACCCTCGTCTCGATTCCCCCCTCTACGTTAAAACATTTAGTAAAAACTTGATTAAATGTAAAAAGATAAACAGAAGCGCCAGAACACAAGACACACAAGATTTTTACAATGGTTGTTGACACAGGAAACTTGCGTTAATTTTTTATATTTAGTCAAGTTTTGACTAAATATTTTAACATCGAGGGGGAATCGAAACGAGGGTCGTGGTGTATGTGCGTCTGTCTGTCTGTGTGTGTGTGTGTGTGTAGAGCGATTCAGACTAAACTACTGGACCGATCTTTATGAAATTTGACATGAGAGTTCCTGGGTATGAAATCCCCGAACGTTTTTTTCATTTTTTTGATAAATGTCTTTGATGACGTCATATCCGGCTTTTCGTGAAAGTTGAGGCGGCACTGTCACGCCCTCATTTTTCAACCAAATTGGTTGAAATTTTGGTCAAGTACTCTTCGACGAAGCCCGGGGTTCGGTATTGCATTTCAGCTTGGTGGCTTAAAAATTAATTAATGACTTTGGTCATTAAAAATCTGAAAATTGTAAAAAAAAATAAAAATTTATAAAACGATCCAAATTTACGTTTATCTTATTCGCCATCATTTGCTGATTCCAAAAACATATAAATATGTTATATTCGGATTAAAAACAAGCTCTGAAAATTAAATATATAAAAATTATTATCAAAATTTTTTTTTCGAAATCAATTTAAAAACACTTTCATCTTATTCCTTGTCGGTTCCTGATTCCAAAAACATATAGATATGATATGTTTGGATTAAAAACACGCTCAGAAAGTTAAAACGAAGAGAGCTACAGAAAAGCGTGCTATCCTTCTCAGCGCAACGAATACCCCGCTCTTCTTGTCAATTCCACGAGCACTGCCTTTGCCACGGGCGGTGGAGTGACGATGCTACGAGTATACGGTCTTGCTGCGTTGCGTTGCGTTCAGTTTCATTCTGTGAGTTCGACAGCTACTTGACTAAATATTGTATTTTCGCCTAACGCGACTTGTTTTTTATTCTCTTTATTTATATAGCGCCTTATCCGAAGTTCAAAGCTCTTTATGCCGTGTGAGATGGAATTTTTTACACAATATATCACGCATTCACATCGACCAGCAAACCTCAAGCCTGTTAGGCGAATGTTCACCTTTCGCGGCCTTTATTCCAATTCATCCAAACAGTAATTTCTAATTCCAACACTAAAATCTACCACCCATTCTGACCTAGACTTACCATCAAGTCTCACGGTCGTCGCAGTAACGTTGATGTAGCCACCGCCCTGAACCACGATGTCGTCTTTGCGACTGACACTGCCCGGCAGGCGTGGGAGCCTGACGTCATCGTAGTAAAGTCCTGCCTTCTGTGCGGTGACCGTTACTCCCCCTTGACCACCGTGGCCACCCCCACCACCCAGCTCTCCCAGGCCATCGTGGCCGCGAGTAGACTGTTGAGAAGAAGGAAACTATTAGTATCTATTTAGTGTTTGTTACAGTTATTCATTCTAACATTTTTTGCAGCATTTTTTATATCTTATTTTTATAATTATGTTTTGGGGTGGGGTGGTGTTATTGTAGTATTAAAAGTGCTGAGAAATTTAAATGAGTCAATTACAACTTTCTTCTCTTTTTTTCTCAGTAAAGGGAGGGGGGGGTGCTTAGTAGTATGTGAGGTATGTTTGACGTTGGGTAGGATGACACCTGCTTTCTATGCAGCGACAGTTACTGCCCCCATCCTGAACTCAGGTCAAAATGAGTTCGGCTCATTCTCTCCCTGACCGGACGTTACAGTCCTACGCGAATCTATCAAAACAAAAATACAGAGTTATCTCCCATATGGTTTTCGCGAGCACTGATTTAAATTTGAGATCAGTGTTCGCGAGACGAAAATGATTGCAGATTGGCCGACTTCGACAAAGATCTCCGTTCTGTTCTTCACAGTTATGATAAAGACATCGTTCTAAGGTCAAAACAAGTCGTAATTTTGAGACTGCTGCCGGAAGGAGACCGTAATATATGGTTTCATCACTGTCAACTGGTTACAGAAAAAATCGTCTGCTCCAGTGAGCGCGGAAACCAAACGGTTGATTATCACGTGACACTTTTGCCATATTTAGAGTTGTTTGCACAGTAAATACAGCCGCGAAAAATACCTCGCTTGAAACTGTCTTACATATCAATTCCTTTGTAATTTAAAAATTACAAAACACCATGAAAAATCATTATCGACGATCGCGAATCTGCTTATATCAATAATACATTACAAAAAGCTCTAAATATGTAAGAAAAAAATGAAACTCAAGGCATCCTGTCAGGGAGAGAATGAATTGACCTGAGTTCAGGATGTTACTGCCCCCACCAACAGCCCCCCCCCCCCCACACCCCCACCCCCACCCCCTCCTCACCAACTATCTCCTAGACCTTCCAAACATTTGAAAGATGAAATTGTACGATGATAGCGATACCTTAGCAGAGTACTTTTGTGTTTAAGTTTTCTACTTGGATGTAATGATTCCAGTTACCTTTCCAGTGGCTGTGACGATGCCGAAATCGTTGACGATGAGTTCTCCGACCACCAAGTCCAGTTTGTCCAGCTCCAGCACCCCGCCACTGTCCACCCGTAGCTGTTGACCGGTCAAGCGCATCCCCTTTTCCTCGCTGGCCACGGTCAGTTGGCCTCCACCCTGGATGTGGATCGTGCCAAACTGGACTTCTGTTGTTAGATTGCTGGACGAATCGCCGTATGGTCTGCGATGAGAAAATAGTCTAGAATTAGTATGGGAAAGATGCATACGTTCTGTTTGAGAAAGTCCTGGGGTGCCGACTGGGCGACATAAGTTATATGCCAATTTCTTTCTTTTGCAATTTACAGGGATAGTTTAGGCTTCTGCTCTGTGTTTAACTCCTCGCACACACACATACACACACATGCACGCACGCACGCACGCACGCACACAGACACACAGACACACAGACACACACCTTTTCTCTCTCTCCCTTAGCCCCCTTCTCTCTCTCCCTTGAACAAACTAAAAATCTTCTCTACCTGAGGATGACATCTCCATGGGGACCAATCACCAGATTATCCACCCCGGCAAGGATACCCTGAATGTCCAGGGTGACGTTGTGTACGATCAGGGTGGAGCCGGCACGCATCACAGCTCCCGGGTAGGATCGCACACTAAACTGCAGCTCGGGTGAGTCGCGGGGTAACTCTGCTGTCAGGTCTTGGTGGGGTCCAAGGTGCAGCCATCCGCTTTTGTCTCCGTCTGGAAACATGTTGGTAATGCAATGGTGTTATGTTTCTCACTGCTGGCACAACAATCATTAATCATGAAATTCCCCCGAAAGCGGCGTATGGCTGCTTGAATGGCGGGGTATAACGGTCACACACGTAATAACGTCAGTTTTAGCCCATGAACGAAGAGAAGAAGAAGATAAAACAAGAAATGTAAAGTTTACGGATCGTTAAATTGTTAACCAAAGGAAACGTTAACAGAACTTTGACTTTAATTATTACTATTGGTAAAATATACAATTTTGTTTTATAAACCTTGACAAACAGCGTAGCGTACTGTAGTCGCTCAAAGACGTTGGCCTTCTCAGTAGGAATCAAGTGAACATGTTCATTAAAGTCTGCAGCTTAGCCCCAAAGGACATCAGCTTAAGCCAGGAACAGGTGTCAGAACAGCCAAAAATTAAAAGAATCGGATTATTGCCGTACAGCTTACTTGTTTTGTGGATGAGCATGGTCTGCGTGAACGAGTCAATGTTGCGACGGTGTAGAGCCAACTGAGCGCTGCCTGCTATGGTGACGGCCTTGAAGTCGTGGTGGTGAGAGGTCAGCGGGTCGTACAGCCACGTGTGGAAGCTGTGTTCACCGCGGTGAGTGTCGGACAGGATCCCAAAGTCGATCGTGGAGTTGAGCGGCTGACACGTGTCCTTGTTGTCCACCACCAGTTCGAACCCCTCCTCGTCCGTGTCTCGCCAGATGATGGTTCCCGCTCCGCCACATTCCAACCCGTTGCCACCTCCTTGGGCGAGGACCTTGCCTTCGTAGAAGAGACTCGAGTAGTAGATCGCTGCCCGTCCTCCCCCGCCGCCACCTCCGCGACAAGAAGTAGTTCCTGTCGGGACGCTACCTCCGCGGACGGAAAGTAGTCCGTCGCCTCTGAAGTTTTGAGTTTGAATTTTGATGCTGCCGCCAGCTCCTCCCCCTGACCTTGACCCCTGACCTTGGTGACCTTCGCTGAGCAGTTGTCCGTCCACTCTGACGTTGGTGGAGTCGAGTTCTATCACACCTCCCCCTCGCCCCCCTGTGTACTGGCCCTGCAAAATCAAGAAATAATTACTCTCTGGATTCTTCCCAAACACTTAAATTAAAACTTGTTGTCACTCTTTGTTTTTCCATCTCAAGGGACATGACACAAAGAAAGAGCTGAGTTTCCAGATAAAACTAAATAACATGGAATTCAGCTGAGTATATTTCTTGCCCATATCCGAGTTGGATTAAGAAAGAAAGCACGAAACATCCCCGCATTCCAGTTATCTAAAGTCTTGTCTAACTAACAAATAATGTAGTTCATTTATTTAGAAAGTCAATCATGGTAAAGTTCATGTTTTGTTTATCTACGTCATCATACTTTCACAATTTAAACAGCAAGAAATAGCTAAACTGAATGTGTTGACCTTGTGCCCTAATGTGTTACAGTATCACAGGTACTGACAGGTATATAATGTGCAACAAATGATCAAACTTCCTCACAAGAGGAGTGCAGCGTGAATCCACAGTAGCTCCGCCCCCTATTCCTCCATTCCCTCCATACTCATGAGGTAGGTATAGTGATCCATAGTCCGGGGCCGGACCTGCCAGTGACGTGTATTGACCTTGACCTCCCGCTGCTGCACTTCCGCCTCCAGAACCACCTGTACAACGTCAATGAAAACATGAAAAACAAGGTCAAAGCCGTCCGGATATGTTAATGTTGGTTGAAAAAACAAGCTCAGAATGTTAAAAAGAATACAGAAAACTGCGCTTTCCTGCGAAGCGCTATACGCTCCTGTGCTATATTGGCTTACCACTTGAACCGATAATGGGCAGAATATACCTGCGCAGTTTCAGCGGCACAGACGACGCACTGCCTATTATTTATGCCGCGATAGGGATTATGACGAGTACTTGGCCTGTTTTTTTTTCATGCAACGTTGGGATAATCTGCAATGCGTCGTCGGTCCTGCTGAAGTTGCATATGTGAGCGGAGCCTCTAAGCGAACTGGCCGCGGGTAGTCGGCAAAGCTATTCTCGTGAAATGCAGTGCGTTCAGTTTCATTCTGTGTGTTTGACAGAGTGACTAAATGTATATCTTGTGTTCTACCTGTCTTGGATGAATTGTCATTCTCTGTGAAAGAGTTCTTTTTGGTTGTAGATATTCAAATTGAAACACAATTACCTCCTGCTGGATTATCCACACCGTTCTGGTCCATGCTTGCTGGTGCTGTGCCGCTCGCGTCAATAACGGCTGCCGCATCCACCTGAATGTCTGCTGCCTTCACTTTCACCCATGGAGCCTGTGAAATCATCATCATCATCATCATCATCATCATCATCATCATCATCATCATCATCATCATCATCATCATCATCTTCACCATTATCGACATCTTTTTGTCCTAGGACATCCTCGTTGACTTTTGCAGTAACAAAAACAAAGGAATCGCAAACGCTCTAATCGTAAAAGCATTAACATCGCTTGAAAGCATTTAGTGTTTCTTTCAAGATAAGGAATCACACAAAGGATACTCACAAGAAAGAAACATAGTTTCAAAGATATAACTTCCTTTAAGTGATTTGCGAAAATAAATGAAGCATAGATTCCAAAGAAAAACATACATGTATTTGTGAAACAGAAATAGGCTACAATTTAACCGTAACTGACCTTTATCTTACTCCCAGCATGCATTCTGACTGTGGTGTTGACCGTTAGTTGAAGGGACGGTTGCAGCTCATTAACATAATCAGCGGACAGTACCCCGTCAGCAGAGATGTCCAGGCTTGAGATGCTGTACTGCCTCTGACCAAGACCTCGCATTCCACCCTGGGTACACACATGTGAAGGGTTGAAAATGTGACACACACACACACACACACACACACACACACACACACACACACACACATACACTCACACACACACACACACACACACACACACACACACACACACACACACACACACATTTTCAACCCGAGTATATTATATAGTTACAACAAATCAATCACAAAACCCAGTCATGTATAGTAGAACCCCCCTTTCACGATCTCCAAATTGGAAAACTCTTGCCTTTTAAGACGCCTGTTGTGTCCGATTTTTTGTTCATGTTCTTTGCAAATGTATCCCCATTTCACAGCACACTCTTTTCTAAGACCTGAATTTGTAAGATTTTCTAGGTGTTAAATTAAAACGTGTTTTAAATATTATTTTTTTCACTGTAGTAGACTTTTTAAGTGACCGAGTAGTGTACTGAACTGACCAGTTGACCGAGCAGCATGATGACACCTTGACCAATCTGCAGGTCCTGCAGTCCGCTGATCATGCCGTTGATATGGACAGTCTTGTACGCCAGACGTTTCAGGGTCATCTCTGTAAACAATGCAATACTTGAGTAATTATACATCGGTCTCCTGTGCCTTCTACCATTCGAATTTTGTCGAGGCAAGGATAAGGATAAGATTTCATATGGTCCTGTGAGGTTATCCTCATGGAAATGTGAGCTGCTTTGTCACTGCTGAAAGCGAGCTGCCATACTAGCATGAGTTGGGGTGTGTGTGTGTGTGTGTGTGTGTGTGTGTGTGTGTGTGTGTGTGTGTGTGTGTGTGTGTGTGTGTGTGTGTATGTGTGTGTGTGTGTGTGTATGTGTGTGTAAAAGTGTGTGTGTGTGTGTGTGTATGTGTGTGTATGTGTGTATGTGTGTGTGTGTGTGTGTTTATATCCTACTTGTTTATACAGCCCTTTAACTCACCTACCCTTATAATTCATAAGAATGAACCACTGAGTTTATACGAGCCTAAATAAAGTACATAGACTAGCTGCTTTTGGCGCAGAGCGGGATTGAATTGTTGATTTCCTTTTGAAACTTATTCCTGTGTCAAACCGTACATTTAATTCTGCAGAAAGCACTCTTCACTTACAGAAGCCAGGCTGTTAATGTTTGAAATATGTTCAAGAGGAAGTATGCTTGTATGGCAAGTACAAGCCTTTACAGTAAGAGCGCACTCGGTGCTAGATTCACACGGTGCTAGATTCACACGGTGCTAGATTCACACGGTGCTATATTCACACGGTGCTAGATTCACACGGTGCTAGATTCACACGGTGCTAGATTCACACGGTGCTAGATTCACACGGTGCTAGATTCACAAGGTGCTAGATTCACACGGTGCTAGATTCACACGGTGCTAGATTCACACGGTGCTATATTCACACGGTGCTAGATTCACACGGTGCTAGATTCACACGAAGACAACACTTACTGCTCGGCAGATCCATCTCCGAGTTGTCGTAAACACGCAGAGAAGTCGGGAACGGGTCCACACTGTCGGCCACCGTAACTCTCATCTCTTGAGAAGAGTGGACCATGCCAGAGTTGTCTCCCATCAGGTTGCCAATGGTAACGGACACATCACCAGCAACACCGTCCTTCTTCTTCACTACCAAGTGTGCACCGCCAAGAACCTGCACTCTGTCAAAGGTCTCCAACTCCGACACCACGAGGTAGCTCCTAGCGCTGTCCTCAGCAATGCTGTTGACAAACTCCGTGAGCGGTGTCTTCCCTTTGTTGTCCACGATCAGAGTTGTCTCCGTTTGGTTTCCCTCTTCTGTGGGGAAGGAGAGGAAGGTGGTGCCTGACCCTCCGACCTCGAACTGTGAGCGTCCACCGTAGGTTTGGTAGTGCCCACGGTATGTGTAGGAGGATGTTGCTGTTACTGAAATTCTTCCTCCACCCCCTCCTCCGCCCCTCTGAAATTTGGAAGAAAACCGAAGAGCGAGTTGAATTGCCGGCCTTTACTAAATCGTGACTTTTTTTCTGTCTGGAAAAGGACCAATGATATACACAGAAATGTCAAAGCCAAGATCAGATAGTTCTATCTCCTGATCGCAGCAGGGGTCTGCATTGTAACAGGAGATGTACCGAAGTGGTTATAGGGAAATTTGGCAGTGCAGAGGTCAAGGTGAAACATCCTGCCTTTGTTCACAGTGATTATCTCAATGGAAACTGTGACAACAGCTGTGTTTATGGTTAAGAGGCACAAGGTCGAGGTCAAACATCCTATCATTTAACCGCAGTTAAGTTCTCCGTGGCAACACAAGGCGTCTTAAATATAGCAGTATTTCAGGGCGGGGAGGTCGTTGTCAATGTTCAAATTCCTACCAAATGTCCACGCTAGGGGGAATTCGATGCCAACAAGAGTAGTATTTCAGGGTTAAGAGGAAAAGGGTCAAGGTTGGTTGGTTATTGTTTTCCTTGTCTCTACAGCAGTTATTGCTGCAAGTTCAAGGTCAAAAGTCCTACCATTTGTCTACAGTGGGGAGGTTTCCATGGCAACAAGAGTAGTATTTCAGGGTCAGGGGGACAAGGTCAAGGTTAGTTGGTTATTGTTTTCGTATTGTCCCTTCAGCCGTTATTGCTACGAGGTCAAGGTCAGAAGTGCTACCATCTGTCCTCAGAGGTGGTTTCCATGACAACAGGAATAGTATTTCAGGGTCAGGAGGATAAGGGCAAGGTCAAAAGTCCTACCATTTGTCCACAGTAGGGATCTGAGCCGCAGCAGGAGGTGTAGTGGTTGTAGCAGTGCTCAGTGACGCAGGCCTGACGCACACGGTAGTAGCCACTGGCACAACCTTCACAGCGTCGCTCTGAGTCGCACTGCCCACAGTTAGGTACACACGACCCCCCTCCGCCTTTTGCTTCCACGCTTCCCTTGCCTGGTAGGACACAGACAGAACAATCATTCCCGTGTTGTGCATTCTAATGTTGAATATACGATTTGAACTTTGAAGTCCAACAACAACAAGACATACGATTTGAACTTTGAACTAAGGCCAACAACAACACATTTGTTACTTTTCACAATCGTGAAACTCATGGGTCTGTTCAAAACGATGAGAGAAGAGCACCGGGGAAGACTGTGGGTGCCGCCTGGACAAGAGCAAGTATGAAAGTAAGCGATTTAATCTCTTAAACAACTTCCCTTGCCTGGCCCAACCAGAATCAAAAACGCCAACTGGAACTACGAGTGAACGTGGGAGTCGCAGCCCACGAACGTAAAAGAAGAAGAAGAAGAAGAATTAAGAAAAAAAAAGAAAAAGAGAAGAAGAAGAAAAAGAAGAAGAAAAAGAAGAAGAAAAAGAAGAAGACAAATTGAAGAAAAAGACAATACCCCAATTGAACACTAGAACAATTAAACATTGCCACGTGTGTCTTGTACACACCCCAGTGGCTTTATAAGACAAACACCAACAACAAAATCAATAACAACCACTGCAAATACAACAACAACAACAACAACAACAACAACAACAACTCCAATCTCACCTGCAATGTGAGCAGCTGTGACGACCACACTGCCACCAGCACCTCCACCACAACCAGCGGTGTTGGCGTCGTTGGCGGAGGCGTCCAGCGTTCCATCCAGGTCCAGCAGATGTGAGGCGGTCAATGTCAGGACTCCCCCTCCCTCTCCCCCGCTCACTTTGGCTCCGTTTGACATCTGAAAGAAATGGAAACACAGGGGGTAGGTTAATTAAGTATTAATCGTACTATGTAATCCGACCCTTTGCGTTTAAATACATTTCTCCGGGAAAAATTATCATTACTCATGATAAAAGTCGCAAACACACACAGACACTGACACACAGACACACGCACGCATGCACGCACGCACGCACGCATGAGTTTTTACCCGACTTTCGCGCGTGCGCACGCACGCACGCCACAACACAACACAACACAACACAACACAACACAACACAACACACAACACACACACACACACACACACACACACGAAACTCGGGTAAAAACTCAGGAAAACAGGTAAATCCGTTTAAGTAAAATTGTCAAATTCTCCAAATGTTCATAAAATGTGTCAATGTCCATGAATTTGCGTTTGATAAAAAAAACACAACATCAGCAACAGAAAAAAATGTTGTCTTCAGCAAGATTTGACCGGGGACCTTCAGATTAAGGCCAGCTTCTACCCTAATTTCCATCTTGAACACAAGGCCAGTACTGTAACTGACCTTGATACGGATCGATCCAAGGGGGGCAATCTCAGTCATCTCAAAGAGGGAAATCCAAACGCAATCCGCTTTGTTCGATTTTATGGGCTTGGACGATAGAGAAAAATAAGAAAAGCAAAAGCTGGAGTAAACCTGGACGAAATTGCTATCAAGAACGCAGAATTGATTTTTTCTGAGTTTTTTTGTTGCTGTAAGCGTCATGTTTATCGCGTCTCGCACATCTGATGTTGACATGCATCAACAAAGGGGCCTCACTCTGGAAGAGTTTCCTGCTCCGATAAACATGGCGCTTACGGCAACAACAAAAAAAACTCAGAAAAAATCAATTCTGCGTTCTTGATAGCAATTTCGTCCAGGTTTACTCCAGCTTTTGCTTTTCTTATTTTTCTCTATCGTCCAAGCCCATAAAATCGAACAAAGCGGATTGCGTTTGGATTTCCCTCTTTGAGATGACTGAGATTGCCCCCCTTGGATCGATCCGTATCAAGGTCAGTTACAGTACTGGCCTTGTGTTCAAGATGCCCTAATTTCTAGCAATTTTTAACTAAAGTTACTGTTTTTGGTTTGTTGTGGAAATGTAATCTACATTCATTACTTTACCACACTGTGCCATCCATTTTTCAAATAAAGTGACAAAAATGTTGTTATTTGTGATAATAATTACCCTACCAGGCTGCTAAACACGTAAACAAAGACCTAATTATAAATGCAAATACTTCTGGGGATCGTAACTTGACTTCTATTTGTTGTATTGACAAGCTGTAAACAGCAAACGGATGGTCTTTAGAAAAAGCGTCTGCATCGAAAAAAGGCCAAATACTGGTATAAGAAGCGTTTTCATTGGTCGAGGGGAAGCAACTCTTAAAGGAATGTGGGTTTTCAGCCAATCACAGCGCTCGTCTTGAATCGCCTGCGCTGAACCACATGGCTGTTGTTGGCTCAACGCGAACGATTTTGAAAGTGTATTCTGCTGTTTTGATTCAACCATGGGGAAGAAAAGAGCAAGTTATCGACGAAAGCAAAGGCATTTTTGTGGCAATAAGTATCGGAAGGTCGAAAGTGAGGGTACAGTGAGTGCTGAAAAAAGGAATACTCATGTGAAAACAGCTCACACCTGACCGAACTGCAGGGAGCATCTCGTACGTTACTCCCCCGTACCGCTACTCCCCCGGCTCGTTACTCCCCCGTGCCTTTTTATTACACTTAAGTAATGCAGTTATTACCTAATTGAATTTTCAAAAGAGAGAGAGAGAGAGAGAGACAGAGAGAGAGAGACAGAGAGAGAGAGAGAGAGTCTCTCTCTTTTCTCTCTCTGTCACATCTCCGTTTCTATCTCTCTCCTCTCCCTCTTCTCACTCCCTCTGTTCTCTCTCTTTCTCCTCTCTCTCTATCTCACCCCCCTCTCTCTCTCTCTCTCTCCCTCTCTCATCACTCTCTCTTTCTCCCACTCTCTCTTTCTATCTCTCTCTCTCTCTGTCTCCCTCACTCTCTCTCTTTCTCCAACTCTCTCTTACTATCACTCTCTCTCTCTCTCTCTCTCTCTCTCTCTCTCTCTCTATCTCTCTCTCTCTCAATTAACCAGGCTTTGAAAAGCAGCAGATGTTTTGCCGCGTCGTGTCGGGTCACTCTGCGTTTATTCTGACCTTGCAATTGCACACCATTGTAGAAAATGGGCGACACGCTTAAACAAAGTTGTGTGTGTGTGTGTGTGTGTGTGTGTGTGTGTGTGTGTGTGTGTGTGTGTGTGTGTGTGTGTGTGTGTGTGTGTGTGTGTGTGTGTGTGTGGAAGCAAAACACAGCGCTGGAAAATCGCACTCATTAGTATTTCAAACGATCTGGGATGACGAGAGTTCAACTGCGTCATGGTGAAGCAGTGTAGTATTCTACAACCTGAATAATGCATGCTTTTCACAGGGTGTACACACCTATGCTCTCAGATAGGGGAAAAGACTGGTCAGTGGTTTAGTCGTCGACATGCTACAATCAATGAAAATGGCATTCTTTTTAATATATACGTTACTCACTCATACGTTGTCGCCTCTTGGGTTTAAAAAACGAAATGAATGATAAGTTCTGGAGAGAAATCAAAACACTGTTTTGTTTTCTCTCCAGAAAGTATGAAAGGTTGTTGAATCTTGAAAGGAATCTTGTATGGAATTGTATGCAGGGGAAACAGCGGCTGCTCTGTCAAAACAGTCTTATTGTCCATATTCCCGGGGGATTAACGAACAGAGATAACAAATGAAAATATTAAATATGAGCACAGAAGTAAATCTTAAGTGCGCATTGGATTGACAATAGATCTGTAGCAAAATGGTAATTTGTGTTTTACATGTAGTTTACTGCCCAGTTCGACACAAACAATCAAAGTGAGCAATACAGCTGAACAAATAATAATTTTTTATACCTTGCTTACCCACCTACCCACCCAACCCTCCCTCCAAACAAAACCTGCCAGACTTTAAGCTACCTAAAGGAGAAGAGCGAATGAGAGTCTTCACTGGACTGTAAAAACGAAACAAGAAATTCCTCCGAGGTAGGAAAAACACCCCCGTCCTTACCATTCTCACTGCCACCAACTGAGAAGGTTATTTCCCTTTGACCATTAATATGTCCCTCTATAAGTCCTTGTAGAATCTTAATCCACCAATAACTCCCTAACCGTGTGTTTGACTGGTCCCAATTTTTGTAAGGACCGTCTCAGGAATGTATAGAACCTGTTCACCAAGTTTGGTGACGATCGGTCCGTTCATTCCTGAGATCTATATGCGAACACAAACACACAAACAAACAAACACATCGACCGAATCCTATAGACACCCCTATACCGGGGGTGTAAAGACATGTCTTGATCTCATGACCGACAATTTCATGAACCCAGATGCTGATTTTGTCCCAACTCATCATGTAAATCACCAGATACCGTTATCAAACAGCAGGGATGTTTATGTACAAGTCGGTCTTGTACAAATGTTCTCTAATTGAAAAAGGTCATACAATGGAAAATAAAAGGTGTACGGGAAAGGTCTTGTCAGATGGTAGCCAGTGAGTCTGCGCCGGCATGAAGTCTAACGAGGCATATCGGTAACAGGCAGATGAGCCCTCATCGTGTTTACATGGTGGTCGATTTCCCAATAGAGTGGAGTGTTGCGGCAGTGCTTCATGATGGCAGACCTTGTCCTTGCATCTCATGCTAAATGTTCAACTGTTTCTTCATCAATAGATGTTTTCTTATATGATTGTCACGGCTAAATGGAAGAAAGAACTTGAGAGAAAAAGAGAACATGATGTTTGTGAAAAAAATCATAAACCAAAAGAATTCTAGTAAATAAATAAAATTAATGATATCACCCGCTCTTGCAAACTCATTCGCTCACTCCCTGAAGCAAACTTACTTATCATGTAGGTAGCTCACATCAGTGTCACTCAACAATGTATACTGTGCAACTAGCTTATATTAAGTAGCAGGAGACAACCTTATAAATAAGATAAAAGAAAAGAAAACAAGTTTGACATTCGAAAGTAAGTTCAAAACAGTAGGATCAAGATTTTTGAGGCAATCTTGGAATGATTATCGAGAATCTGGTTGATGCCATCACAAACATGTCATGTATGTGCAACCACAGGAACATCCTGTACATAATATTGGAAAGAGCTTTGTTGTCAGAAGCGCTACATTTGTAAAGAGTTTCTTGGTGTATATTTCTGAAAAAGAAAGTCACTATTCAGGAGAACAATGTTAGTGCTCAAAAACGTTTTATTGGAAGGGCGCTGGTTCTGTACGACGCATATTTATCGAGACAAGTGTGACCACGAGCTTTTGTAATTCCAGATCTTTTCGTATTCCAATCGGTGCAATTTTCCAGTGCTGTGTTTTGCGGGCGTTTTGGGTGACCTGAGGTGTTGAAAAAAGCATCAGAATGTATTGCCACGAAACAACTTAGTACACATAGAAACAAGAGGCGAAGCCTTCAAGGCTCACGTAAGAAATAGACAAACAGTAACACAAACTCAATCACTCCGTCACACATACACACCCACACACACAGTAAGCTTAGGTGACACTGTGCAAGAAAGAGAGACACTAGATCTAGATCTGTCTGTCTGCATGTAGCCTACTTTCAGGGACACGACTGCCAAATAGTCTCGGCCCGCTCAAAATAACAATGACCGAGACCACACACACCACGCGAGAGAGAAAGACTACAGGGAGGAATGCCGTCATGATGCATTAATTGACGTCAAACACTTTTGACCGTGACGTAATCTTATGCGAGCTTTATCCATAGTCTTGGATAACCACTCACACATAGACTCGGAAATGTTAAAGTTTCTACCACAGACATACACACGCACAAACACACACACACACGCACACACACACGCACAAACGCACAAACGCACAGACAGACAAAGTTACGATCGCATAGGCTACACTTCGTGAGCCAAAGAAAGCATGCAGAAGTATGTTTGGGTCTTTCAAGACTTTGTGAACAACGAATTCTCCCTTTCAAGTAAAGGGGCATGTCTGCTTGTCTCTGCTTCGAAGGTATGGAGATGTTACAGCTTTAACGTCAAAATGCAAGTAGCATTTGACAAACTTGTTATGGCAAAATACAAAACTAGTTAATTTTGACGTCGCATCTTCTACAAACCAAGCATGCACTTTCCAAATGTGCTAATTTATTCTCAAGTACACGTAAGCATTGTCATGTGACATATATTATTAAAACACTAATTCTAAACAACAAAGTGACTGTGGCTGAAATTAATAAAGTCGAACAACCAAATAATTCTGTTCTTAACCATACAAGAACAGGACATACAAAATTAAATCAAATGTTCGCCTATGGAGGCTTCTGCAGGAGTAACAAACGCCGAGGGAAACAAAAACTCTATTAAATGTAACTGTCCTTATCCCAAATGTGCAAAATGAGAAGACTGACCAAACTTCCACCACTCCCAGCACCGTTAGGACGCCGTGTGTCATCGTACGCTGCAGCGGAGTGGGGGGTGGCTGTGCCCCTCCCTCCCAGGCCCCCGTGAGACCCCCCAGACCCTCCTGTGTCGTTGGACTGCCCCGGGGAGGGTCCTTGCCCCGCCCCCCAGCCACGCCCTGATGTCTCGATCAGTCCGTCCGTGTCCACTGTGATGTTGATGGCTGCACGAAAGAAATTACATTATTTGTTTGTTTGCTTGCTTTACGCCCAGCCGACCACGAAGGGCCATATCAGGGCGGTGCTGCTTTGACATATAACGTGCGCCACACACAAGACAGAAGTCGCAGCACAGGCTTCATGTCTCACCCAGTCACATTATTCTGATACCGGACCAACCAGTCCTAGCACTAACCCCATAATATATAATGCCGGACGCCAGGCGGAGCAGCCACTAGATTGCCAATTTTAAAGTCTTAGGTATGACCCGGCCGGGGTTCGAACCCACAACCTCCCGATCACGGGGCGGACGCCTTACCACTAGGCCAACCGTGCCGGTAAATTACATTATGGGTTGAATACATTTGAATATTTTGGTAATACAATGCTGTGATACATGTGGTCTGAATAAAATAGGACAATAAGCTAAGCTCTTGTTGCCTGTGCATTCTTGTTTTCACTAAGACAATTAATTGTTCTCTTCACTTGCGTGCACATTTGTCCGGTTTTAGCTGTTCTATTTTTTGTGTTTAGTTTAACCAGGGGGGCTTGACTTTTTTTAATTTGAATTGTCGGGGGTATCTGCGGTCTTCTGTCCACTGTATAAACACCACATAACATAACATAAAGCTATGTATTGCAAACGATAGAGGAATAAAGCACACTTTTAACACTATACTGATATTAACAACATAACACCATGCCGAAGATCTACTCCCAAACGCACCTGCCCAGTTTCTTCTCAGAAATAGTACATATCCTCCCACAAAACAGAAAGCCAATCTGACCTGAGATGTTCAAGTTGTTGCCAGTCATAACTCCTCCCCCTTGGATGACTAGCCCCCCGCCCAGCACGATGTCCAGCTTGTCGTCACTCTCCGCCCTTCCAGTAAACTCGAACCGCCCTCCGTCAAGTATGCTAATGCTGTTGAGTCGCAGCTCTTTGGAGGCCAGGCTGTTGGACGTGTTGAGCCTTGCGGGCGGGTAGATGGTGAACACCCCGTCCAGGGAAACGTTGAGGGTGTGGACACCCTGCAGAACACCCCCGTACAGAGTGACCCTGGAGTCGTGGAGATAGGTGTTGTAGGGGAGGTTCACTGTAGCATTCTGTCACACAAACAACAACACCAAAAAACGTACAAGCATGCAGTGAGAGTAAAACAAACACAATTTTCAATGTAAATCCGATTTCTGTTTACATCCATTTATGAGCTTTGGTGAAATGTGCAGCCTCCATCGTTTGAAGTTATAGTATGACACATATACCTGACAGATATAGCACTTTGATTTTATGT
This sequence comes from Littorina saxatilis, assembly GCF_037325665.1. Taxonomy (NCBI): domain Eukaryota; kingdom Metazoa; phylum Mollusca; class Gastropoda; order Littorinimorpha; family Littorinidae; genus Littorina; species Littorina saxatilis. Next base: position 4,268,763 of record NC_090255.1, read on the forward strand.
CTGGAGTCATGTGTATTCGTGCTGGACCCCTTTAAACCCCCTAATCCTTACAGGCTTAAAGGTCTGCAATAGACTCAACAATTTTACATTGGATTTGTTTCTCTCTCTCTCTCTCTCTCTCTCTCTCTCTCTCTCTCTCTCTCTCTCTCTCTCTCTCTCTCTCTCTCTCTCTCGCTCAGGAAAATAGAATATACAAGATACAAAGAACAAAGGCAACAGTACCATGACAAGAACCACAAAGAACGAAATTACGATCACTCATTGACTTGAGTGGATCCGTGCTTCCATGCTTATCTTTCACAAACGGTGTCAAAGGTTGCATGAAGATATAAACACAGGCAAGCATAAAAGAATCACACGAACCTCATACAGTTTGACGTCAAAGGACAAAATGGCCGTGTCGTTGAAGTCTATGTTGAGCCACATTTCCGGTTCTACGTGAACAACTGCCGTATGGTCCCCAGCAACCGTTGTTATGCGCAAGTAGCGTTCCCCGGCAACCGGCTGACCTTGATCGTCCGTTGCTAGGAGACCGACCTGTGCGTGCTGACCTAGATCCAGGACGTCGAGGTTGTAGTCTTCACCGGGGGATTCTGGGATTGTTATCTGTGTTTTTCTCTCCTGAAGTTTCAAAACAGAAGAAAATAATGTACAGTTAGCATCTTCATGCAGGATCACCTACACGTATAATATTTTAAAGAAAAATACTTACAGTGTTAGGCGAATACATAAATATAAATATGTTGTTATCTTTAAATGACAATGATAATGATGATGATGATGATGATGATGATGATGATGATGATGATGATGATGATGAAGCTGCTGCTGCTGCTGCTGCTGCTGATGATGATGATGATGATGATGATGATGATGATGACAATGATAAAGAAGGATGAGAAGTAGACGGAAAAAGATCCTCTACAGGCTGAACCATTTTTATCTCAGACTAAAACACACAAAATCACAGGTACCTCTAACAGTAGACAGACTACCAAATTAGTTGCATGAGGATCTGCAATTCGCTAACAAATCGAAAACACCCACCCCTTTTCCTTCCTGGTTGTACACACGCAGGGTCTTGCGGTCGTTATGGTAACGGTCAGTCAGAAGCATGGTTCCTGCCGCCCCCACCTCCCCTCCCCCGCTTCCAGCGCCACCTCGCGTCTTGTAGCTTCCGATGAACTGGATCAGTGAAGCCTCGCCTGCAATGCGCCCGCCTGAACCCCCGTTCCTGCCATTTCCTCCTGTGGCCTATATCAGAAACAGTGAAATGTAGTAAGTGGCATGTTGGTTAGTGGGTTACTTGGTTGGTTCATTGGTTACTTGCTTCGTTGTTTTTATTTCATTTTTGTTTGGGGGGGGGAGGGGGGGGTGTTCTTTTTTCGTTTTTTCTTTTCTTGGTTTGATCTTGGTTTGATTGACAGAAGCTTTGCCCAAAAATATTTCATCAAGTCTATTGACCAGTTTGCAATACGCAAAGAACTTTGCACAACATCTGAAGTACAGTTTCAGGAGGACGGATAATACAGCTCGATTCTGCTCGGTGCAGGTGTTTCACGAGGAAAGCTCTCATGAAAAACATGGACAATGCATGTGTTTGCAGCAGCTCTCGAGAACAAAATATCAGAAAATTGAAAGCAAATCATACAATGTTCTTCTCACTGCAGAACACGATTCTATTTGCACAATTACTAACAATTTGATACAATTTACACCAACAACCACACTATCATCTGCATTTAAAGACAAGCTTTTACTTCTGAAGCTTTATAATATAGTTCATCAAATGGAATTGGTTATGGATGCTAGCACAACACATAAAGTCATACATTTTCGTGTATAGGGAGAAAACATGTAGCTCAAGCATACGTCTGGACATATTGTCTGCACCCACGTCTACTGGTACAAATCTGCCTCACCTGCATAACACCTGAGCCATCGAAATGTCCTGTCGTGAAGTGGAGACTGCCACCACTGCCGCCCCCTGTCAGGGCAGACCCGTGTGTGCCACTCACACTCAGGTTGCCGTCAATCTTCATCAGCTCTGACACGTTCAGACGTATGATGCCTCCTCCACACCCACCTGAGATCAAATACAATACAATACAATACAATACAGTAAAATACAGTAAAATACAGTTCAGTTCAGTTCAGTTCAGTTCACTTCACTTCACTTCACTTCATTGGAGTGGGCGTGGGCGTGGCGTGGCGTGGCGTGGCGTGGCGTGGCGTGGCGTTGCGTTGCTTTGCGTTGCGTTGCGTTGCGTGGCGTTGCGTTGCTTTGCGTTGCGTTGCGTTGCGTTCAGTTCAGTTCAGTTCAGTTCAGTTCAGTTCAATACAATACAATACAATACAATACAATACAATACACTCAGGTTGACGTCAATCAAGTCTGACACGTCGATGCGAATGACGCCTCTTCCTGAAACACTTAATACCTTATATTAAGCACAATACAATACAAGACAGAACAAAACAACAAAAAGCCGAACAAGACAGCGAGACAGGAAAAGACACTACAAGACAGCCAGTAATCACGGTAATCGGTATAGTAAAAGGAAAGAACAGTTTCTATCAAAAAGCTGCTTTTTGAACAAACCAGGAGTTGTTACTGTGTTTCTCTCACCTATCTGACCGGAAGAGCTGTTGCCACCGCCGCTTCCGAAGTCGCGGGGAGCTATCAGGGATCCATAGGCTTTGGAGGGGCTGTCCTTGTAGTTATCTGCCCCTCCCTCGCCACCATGACTTCCTCCTGTTCCGTGTCCGTCAGGACCAGTAACTCCGCCCCCTTGACCCTCTGATAAAAAAGACAAAACAAAGATCTTGTTTGAAATATAATATGACGATGATAATGACTCTTTAAACAAAAAAACTGATTTGACAAGCTCGTGGATTTTCCCCCGTTTACATGAATCCGATACTATTGTGTTTGTTTGTGGATTGTGTGGATGTTTGGTACAGCTTTTGCTACCGTGTTTGTCTGTCGTTTACACAAGCGTGTTTAATAAAGCCAAGAAAGGTAGGCACTGAAAAGTTAATTAATTCAACAACAAATGACAGACTTTCACATACACAATACAAAACACATTAATGACACAGGTACAGGCTTTTGGTCTTAAACTTCAAGGAACTTTCAAGGGTTCTCAAGACCTTCTGAAGAGAAAATCAAGCACCTTTCTCACCTTTAGGCCAAAAAAAAATAGGTCTGTTTACGGTAACATAGGCCAAAAAAATAGGGTCGGTAGGTCGGGATTTTTTTTTTCTTTCCAAAAAACCATATTTTTACGTTATTTTGCAAAAAAAACCAAAAGATTTTTTTTTTGTTTTTTTGTTCCCAAAATGCCAAAAAAAAGTCTAGGGTCGCGCGAAAAAAATAGGGTCGGTCGGGTTACCGTAAACAGACCTATTTTTTTTTTTGGCCTTAAAGCTGGCAATATAACACTCACTGGTTATCACTTCCAGATCACGATTGGATGGGAGGCTTCAAAGCAGTCACATGGACTCAAAATGCATTAACTCTTTCAATGCCGTTTTCAAGTGATGGAACTTTGCAATTGTGTACTGCACGTGGTTGCTTTGTAATCGGTCCGCAACCTTAAAGGGTTTCAAAGACTTATAAGAACATTGGCAATTCTTCAAGGATTTTCACTGACTTTCAATTGATCCCTTCAAATCCAAGCACTTTCAAGGATTTCAAGCACCTGTACGAACCCTGTCTCACACAAACTGACCTCCAGAACAGAAGCCCTGTCCATCAGCCTCGAAGACGCCCATGACGTCGACCAGCAGGCGTTGAACGTCCAGGTAGACATTGCGAGTGGTCAGCCGTCCACCTGGGAACACCTGGACACTGAGTCCTCGCAGCACGCGCTGCCACTGGTCATTGTGCACGGTCAGCTGACCACGGTTCCGCACGTTGATGGCCAGGAAAGGAATCTCGTCGATACGCTGACCGTTCACGTCCAGCATTTTGTAGATGCCAAGGTCACCTGTATGAAAAGGTCAAGGCAGAATATTAAAACATATTGTTTGCCTAAACCCAAACTTAACCGTATTTTACTGGTAACAAATTTAAAAGAAGACGGCCACCCACATCCAACATTTTTGCGATCGTAATGCCACATTATTTTGTGTGATAGCATTTACAACGTTTTCCAGGTAAACACTATAGTGATGGTCACACCTTTGTTAAGTTAAGATTAATACGGAATAGAGCGAGTTCTCAGTTTATGAGTTTATCGTAAGCACTTGCACAAGGCGCTGAATTAGAGCCCGGGCCTTATTCAACTTGAAAAAGTTAAAATAATTGGCCTATGAAACATACCTCCATCAGCTATAGTGAGGTTGTCAACATTTTTGACCACCCCACGTATCCTGGCCTTGACACCTGCGACTCGCAGCTCCCCCTGGAGGGTGATCTGACCTCCATGATAGACGTCAAGGTCAAGGGGCAGACGGCCGTCGCCAATGAAGAGAGTCTGGTTGTGGCCAATGTGCAGATGTCCAGTTCTGTCACCCTATAATGCCAAGTACAAGTAAACAGTTAAAGCAAATGTTATAGTAAAATACACACACACCAAGAGATATGATGTCCTTTCCGCTGAAACCTGACCCTTTCCAGCTCCATATACATATAGGTTACACACTCTGAGTTCTGAATATCGTGCATATTTTCCCTAGGGTCGATTTTCAGGTATTACCGAGCCTCAATTGTACTCTGAGATCAAAGACAAGAAATTCCTCCGAGGTAGGAAAAACACCCCCGTCAAAGGGAAATAACCTTCTCAGTTGGTGGCAGTGACTGAGTGAGAATGGTTATTTCCCTTTGACCATTAGGATGTCCCTCTATAAGTCCTTGTATAATTTTAATCCACCAATAACTCCCTAACCGTGTGTTTGACTGGTCCCAATTTTTGTAAGGAACGTCTCAGGAATGTATAGAACCTGTTCACCAAGTTTGGTGACGATCGGTCCGTTCATTCTTGAGATCTATATGCGAACACAAACAAACACATCGACCGAATCCTATACACACCAATAACTCCCTAACCGTGTGTTTGACTGGTCCCAATTTTTGTAAGGCCCGTCTCAGGAATGTATAGAACCTGTTCACCAAGTTTGGTGACGATCGGTCCGTTCATTCTTGAGATCTATATGCGAACACAAACAAACAAACACATCGACCGAATCCTATACACACCCCTATACCGGGGGTGTAATGACCAATGACATGTGAGATCGAGACTCGGTTGTGATGGATTATCCCTATGGTTGTGATGGATTATCCAGAATAGTCACCTCCTCAGCTAACAGAGACAGAGAGGCAGGTCATGGGATAAAAATGAATAAACTATGCTTTGTATATTATATTGAGCTTCAATGTTTCTTTAAAAAAGGATCGCAACAATAGTTAAGAGATTAAGTGTGCCCGTAAAAAGCATTTTTTTGCATTTTCTTTTCTTTTTAAACACACACCTGCATAATACATAACCCGCGGTTAATACAAACAAGCATTATATAACAAAGAGCAAGAAGTAACATCAAAAACCAATTTATTTATTTTTAAACACAACAACAACAACAACAACAACAACAACAACAACAACAACAACACTGTTTTATACCTGGATGGTGTGTAGGTTAAGAGAGATGGCGTCAGTGTGTGCAATGTCTGCAGTCAGGGCCACGTTGGCTTCGCCGTAGATCTGCAGTTCCTCAAGGCTGATGTTCCTGGGATTCGAACCTGCCACCCCTTGCACAAAGTCTGGGTAGCTGGCGGGTAGTATCCATGCTGTGCAGCTGCCTGAAATTCATATTTCACACTGTCAACCATAAGTACTAACAACTGGTAATCATTTTGTTCTTGTTGGCATGACAGGAGACAATGAGAATAGAACGGGATCGAGAATGAATTACTAAAGTTCACTTGTAGGCTGGATCAAAACTACTTGTCCAATACACAACAGCGCTAGGCTTTTTTTCTTCTTCTTGAAATCTTTTGGTAGTGAATTCTTCAGGTTTCTGATGGAAGGTTCAGAGTGTGTGTATTGTGATGCCGTTCCAAGTTTTGGGGTATTACTTCACAGCTGCAATAGGCTACTGAGAGAAAAAAATGAAAGAGAGGGTAAAAAAAGCATTTGAGGCTATTTTGACTTCTGTTACTCATATTTTGTTCAACTAGAGCTATGTCTGGAAGGTAAAAGCAGAAATAATTCTTTTCACATGTACGAAACTTCGTGGGGTGTTACTGTCAGCCTCAGAGGCTAGGTCAGAAGACTTGGCTCTTGATCCTCATCTCCGATACTCGGTGTTAGTGTATACAAGACTACTTCTCACCGTTATACCTCTCACACGGTTAGAAGAAAATGTGCTTGCAAAACCCAAAAGATATAAGTTTACCTAGCGAGGTATTGTTGTAAGCTTCAGGCGTCAGATCAGCAGACTCCGACCTTACATCTTTGTCTAGGTATTCGATGTTTGTGCATACAAGACTACTTCTCACCCTTATACCTTTCACAAGCTAAGACGAAATAGTGCGTGCAAACACAAACAAGTGACTTTACCTAGCGAGGTATTGCTGTAAGCTTCAGGCGTCAGATCAGCAGACTCGGACATTGGTCCTCTTCCCAGACCGTCAATGAAGAGTGTGCGGTTGATGACGTATTCGCCGTACGGGTGGTCAGCAGTCACGGGGGGTATCTTGTGCAGGTACACTGTTCCCGCCCCTCCGTTCTCTGCCTGTGGTCCTCCCTTCCCCCCTGCGCTCACGTATGTACCTGGATACAGCCAAGGTATTAGTGTACATAGAGTGGGTGTGGTTGTACACAATGTCTTTGATGTGTAAGTATTTTTGTCTGGCGCAGGAATGCTCTCTGTCATACGCATCATGTGTCAGACTCCGTCTGTCTAAATGTAATACTCTACATCTCTATCACCCTCACTCTGTCTCTGTCTCCTATCCTTCATCCCTCCTCTCTCTCTCTCTCTCTCTCTCTCTCTCTCTCTCTCTCTCTCTCTCTCTCTCTCTCTCTCTCTCTCTCTCAACGTCTCTCTCTCTCTCTCTCAACGTCTCTCTCTCTCTCTCTCTCTCTCTCAATCTCTCTCTCTCATTTAAATTCAATAACAATTAAACTGATTTGGTTGCAAAACAAAATACACATGTCCTAATAAGACAGAAAAATAAACGTTATAAATGTAGACAACGAATGTGAGAGTTTATACAGAGCCAGCATTGAAATGAACATTCTGAAATAAATAAATTGGAAGGAAACTTTTCTATTCCTTTCAATGGTTTGGGCAGAAAACAAATTGCAGAATCCTTACCCACAAAGTAGTTCTGAATGTAGTACATCGCCATTCTGCCACCCGCGCCCCCGCCTCCGTCGTGGGCCGACCCGCTGTAGCCGCCACCCCCTGCAGCTTGAATGGACCCGTCCCCGTCCACCACGTGAGTGTGAATCATGATGCTGCCACCTGACCCCCCTCCGGACCGAGGTGATTCAAACTCGCCACCGCTAGCAGAGATGGTTCCATCGACAGTGAGAACGTCCGCCACTTCCAGGCGAAGTTTTCCTCCTCCTCTCCCTGCACACACAATAGAGGGTTTAAGCCGGTCGTGGTAGACGTTAACGTTGCCTTGGGGCTTGTGGTATTTCGCAATAAAGGACATTGTCGGCTACTACAATTGGCTAAATTACTTTTATATTTTCTTGCCCAGTGCTGTTCGCGAAGCTGCCTAAATCAAAAAACACACACACACAAATATCCCTATTAACTCACACACACCGAAGCGCAGCGACGCTTACACAAAGAGTAAAATTGATGTCATAACATAGAACCCTTTTCCAAACTCTTGTGAGAATCACAGACATAATGCAGTTCTTAGCCAAAACATCGCAAATACTAACCCAACCAATACCACTTAAACACAAACACACTCATTCACACAACCGCACACACAACAACACACAAAACCGTACTCACACACGCACACACACACACAAACACACACACACGCACGCACGCACGCACGCACACATACACACACACACACACACACAGACACACACACACACACACACACACACACACACACACACACACACAGTGTACCTCCGTGGTGAGGGAAGATGGAATGACCTCCGCTGCTACCGTAGAGTGATGGGTCGAGGAAGGAGCCATACGCGCGACCGGCGTTGATCTGACCTTGACCTTGACCCCCCGACCCTCCGTGACCTCCACCCGAGCTTCCGGTGGCACTGCTAAATCCTCTTCCCTCTGCTGCAAAAAGGAAATTACGCAGAAACAGTGAATGGGACCTTCAGAACAAATGAATATCAATGACTACTTCGTTTCACATGGGATAACAGCATCTTTCCTCTTTGTCAGAAACCAACAGAAGGAACATGTTTGTTTTTTCTGTGCCTAGTTAGACTTTTGTGTTGTTGCACACGAGTTTTTTTAACATATTTACCAGAGGCACAACATGAATCTATTGAGCGTCAAAGTGTACACATTATATTGAGAATGACCTTTTTGAAACCTCGTACTGTTGAGTCAATCCAAGAACTCTGATTTTTGTTCGAAAGTCAGCCCATTTGACCTACAGACTTGCCATTTTGTGGACTGGTCATGCACAAGCGAAAGTTAATTTGGCCATCAGATATAGATGGTATTACTATGTTTGTGGGTTGCATTATTATTATTTTATTTTTATTATTTTTTTGTTGGGGGGGGGGGGGGTCACCCTGTATTTTAGGCGAAATGAATGCAGAATATTTACCTGCTGCCAGGTGGAGATCGGGAACACCTTTGTCAGCTGTGAGGAACGCCTGTGGCTCTACCGTGATGTTGGTGTATCTCAGGTACAGGTCGTTGGTAAGCAGCTGGGGAGTGAACACAAACACAATATAGACCTCTTCAGCATCTGAGCAGCTCTCGCGAGATATCCGCGAGACATGCTCTTTGTTATGGTTTGAACAACATTTAATTCAAACTACAAGTCATGAAACGATTTAACAGTATGCAACGAGGACACGAACTCAAGCAAAAACGCTTATATTATCTTTGTAATGCTTCGAAAGTCGTGAGAACTCCGATCATCGGCCTTCGCAAGATGGCCGTACAACATGCTTTGAAGTTTGCGAGTGCTTGCTAGAGCTTGGAATACCGATTAGGGAATTATGCATAAAGTTTGAGTGACAAAGTAAAAAATATGGTTATGGTGAGTTTATGAGTAGCTAACCACATGAATGTGTCATGATACGCATTTTATGCACTCTAATTTCATGGAGGCATTATCCGTGCTTATGACGTGATCACAATGTGTGGGCGTGTTTTAAAGCTGAAACATTGTGAATACTTTTACTTTTATTTTTCAAACACAACACACAGACATTTAGCACAGAAAAAACATGTTGCCGTTATTCCATACCTTTGCCCCACTGCGGACTGTGAGGGTGGTTCCAATAAACGTCGTCATGGCAACGACAGGTGTGATGACGCTGACGGAGCCAAAGGTCTTGATGTCCAGGTGTGTCAGGTGCTGGGTGGATGGAGACAGGTGTTCCGAGGTCCACCTGCACCCTGACCCTATGGTCATGCTGGTCATTGAGGTGAACCCACCTGGTGGATACACAAGGAGGAAAACCAGTGGATATAATTTTATAAGGCCAAAGAAAAAAATTTTGGTTTCCGGCAAAAACATTAAGGGTCGGAAGGTCGGTTCCCCTTTTTTCCTTAATTTGTTTGACATCTACTCAGGCGTATGTGTCTTTTTATGGACCAGAGATCTTGCGAGCTGAGTCATGTTTAATTTGTTTGTCATCTACTCAGGCGTATGTGTCTTTTTATGGACCAGACATCTTGCGAGCTGAGTCATGTTTAATTTGTTTGTCATCTACTCAGGCGTATGTGTCTTTTTATGGACCAGACATCTTGCGAGCTGAGTCATGTTTAATTTGTTTTGAAGGTCAAAAAATGTTCTAGGGTCAGACGGCAACATTTGTGTTGGTCGAGGAATCAGAATTTGTTTTAAATTTCATTTTGGGCTTTAAGCTTTACAGATATGACCAGACACAGACGTACATGGACTCAACCAAACATATTTCCTGTGGGTCTTTTGTGTCTGTCTATAAAGTAGTACAATCTATTCATAGATGATACATAATCTTTTGATCACAGTAATTACCCCAGGCATTAGTTTACAAGACTAATAATCAGAACAACAGAAAAATGCTACAATGTTTCTCACCTCTGAGGTAGAAGTCGATGTCGCGACAGTCCCAGGTATCTGACAGGTCCACAGTCGAGTTGACCCAAGAGTGTACACCCGCTGGCATGGTCAGTTTGGGTGACGTCACCAGCAAGGTCTGGTTACCATGGACACGAACATGGCCGCTGTTGTCACCTGTCAGTGTTGTGGTCGTCAAGGTAACGTCTTGGCCTTCTATGTCCAGCACTGCCCCGCCTTGAATTACAACCTGCAATTGGCGTATCGGAAAAGGTTTAGTCTATACACTGTGAAATGATGCTGCAATGATTTTTCATTGGTTCTTAGTTGTCTCTCTCAGCACGTTGCTTTGTCAAGAGCTTTATTCATGATCTTCAATGCGTGCGTTCATTCAAGGCACTTTTTCATGGCAAACACTCAAACCCGTACGAAATGTTCTTATAAGAAATTGGACCCAATTTCATATAAGATTCTTATAAGAGTCTTGTATGACAATTTCATATATGTGGCTTATAGGTATTTTAAATGCAAATGAGGTAAATTCTTATAAGAAACTTATATGAATCATATATGAACCTATAACCTGAGCTCATATAGGTCTCTTATATGAATCTTATATTCTCTTATAAGAAAGCTATAGGTCTCTTATATGAAATGTTCATATATGAGACTTATAAGAATCGTATATGAAACCTACATCTCCCTTATAGGATTCTTATATGTCTCATATATGATATTTATATGTCTCATACTAGACACACGACATTGACCTACATTTGTGTTTACAAGGGAAATAACACCTGCTTAACCCAATTTAACTGTCTTGACTTTGAATTATAATGAATCCAACTGCAAAATACCTTTTGGTTCAGTATATATATACATATCTTTACTGAAGTTGTGTTTATTTTGAGGGCAAAAACAAACAGATCTCTAAATCACTGGTCACAAGAAGAGGAGTAAGACATGCATTGTCCTCTTCAAATCCTATACTTTGAAACTTGAAATTATGAACAAGAAACAACAAACAAGTTACAGCCACAAATAATTTTCTTGAATATGCACAGCTGTCACAGTTTATTGTTGCTTGAACCAAAGTAGTGCTGGTAAACATGATTTGATCACCTGATGCAGAACCAGAACTGTAAAGTAAAACAAATAATGGAGGGAAATTCTGGATTTTGAATAAAAACACAAACCTGTCAGTGTCAAGCTGCTGGGTTGGTTGGGCTGCCAGCCACCCACAAACATCAGCATGACATAAACATTCTCTTCACATAGTCATACATCAAGTCCAATTATTTCTGTAAGAACTTTGCATTTTAGTCCTGCTCTTTCACTGATTTTCTGCTAAACATCCTCACAGAGCTGCTGTCACAAAGATGGCCGTTCAGTCAGGGGGAGATAATGCTCAAGGCAAACCATCCACTTCCTGTTCATATATGAAACATATATGAAAGCCAGTATTGCCAGTAATTCAGCATTGTCCAATATTTTTTCTAAGTCCTGAATTCTCCTATGCAGAAACTAAGTGATGATTCATATAAGAGTCATATAAGATTCATATAAGAAACATATAAGAGAACTATAGGTTTCTGGAAGTGCAGGTTCTCATATATGATTCATATATGATTCTTATATGAATTGGGGTCTTTTTCATATAAGAGACTTATAAGAAACCTATTCCTACAACTGACATACATAGCTTTTTACTTGTCATATATGAAACTTATATGTTTCTTATAAGAAACTTATAGGTTTCTTATATGTCTCTTATATGTTCATATATGTTCATTTCGTACGGGAAATATCTTGTCAGAGTTCGGTGGTTATAGAAACACGAAAATCAAATCAAATCAAATCAAATCAAATTAACTTTATCATCTCAATCTGAGAAATTCCATTGGTGACGCATAAACACGAAGACAAACAAAACGACCAAAACATAATATTAAAATAAATGTACGATTCGTATAACCAACAGTCTCGATGAATAAAAAGAATATTCCCGATTAATACCCAGCCTGCTTCCCCTGAAAGCTGCGTATGCTGCCTAAATGGCGTAGTAAAAACGGCCATACACGTGAAAACCCACTCGTGCAAAAACCACGAGTGTACCGTGGGAGATTCAGCCTATGAACGAAGAAGAAGAAGAAGAAGAAGAAGAAGACGACTTTGTATGTGTAATGGCACCAGCCATAATGCGAACATGGTTTAATGAAACGTATCGATGCAGCATTACTGGACAAACTGACCTCGTCCACTGTATGGTGGTGATGGTCACCACTTGAGGTCAGCACAGCAGAGCCAGTGGCCGTCAGGTAGTCGGTCTGACGCCAGGTGTCAGGGTCATCCTGCAGGTAAACCTCCAGTTCGGACAGCCCCACTCTTGACCGCTTGGCTTTCAGTGTCAGAACCATCTGTAATACCATCATGAACATTTCTGTATTTTGCTTGGGTCACGAACTATAAGTTTTGCTTGCATTTGTGTCCTAATTGTTTGCTATCAATTGTTTCGTTATATTTATTTGTAATCAAATTGTTTTAAACCTATCAAAAACACACAGAACATGTCAATGGGGAGGTAAAGAATGTTCATTCATATGCTCTGATTTGAAAATGAAACTTAATGACCTAGGAGTACAGAACAAAGGTTATATCTAATCCATTGTTTTGTTTTAACGAGCAAGAAGAAACCGTCTCTGAGTAAAATGTTAACTTTGTTACTTTGAGTAAAATGTTAACTTTGTTACTTTGAGTAAAATGTTAACTTTGTTGGTTTTTGGGTTTTAATGTCCCTTCAGCAGATGCTAGCTGCTGTTCGAGACGGGTTAACTTTGTTACTTACCATATCCACATAGCTCAGAACGTCTACCCGTCCAAACTGGTCCGTGCGTGAAACGCAACCATCCGTGTCCACCCAGTCAGCCGTGTGTGACTTTTCCGCTCCTTGAGAGTAGCTGTGAACTTGGTACAACACAGCCTCGCTGGAGCTGAAAGACAGAACGTGCACAAGTCGTGACAATAACCGGTAAAACTCGATCCTCAAACTAGTATTTCTTATTGAACAGCGCCACGTGAGAACATTCATTGGCTCACGAAGTGTAGCCTATGCGATCGTAACTTTGTCTGTCTGTGCGTTTGTGCGTGCGTGTGTGTGTGTGTGTGTGTGTATGTCTGTGGTAGAAACTTTAACATTTCCGAGTCTATGTGTGAGTGGTTATCCAAGACTATGGATAAAGCTCGCATAAGATTACGTCACGGTCAAAAGTGTTTGACGTCAATTAATGCATCATGACGGCATGCCTCCCTGTAGTCTTTCTCTCTCGCGTGGTGTGTGTGGTCTCGGTCATTGTTATTTTGAGCGGGCCGAGACTATTTGGCAGTCGTGTCCCTGTAAGTAGGCTACATGCAGACAGACAGATCTAGATCTAGTGTCTCTCTTTCTTGCACAGTACGTGTCACCTAAGCTTACTGTGTGTGTGGGTGTGTATGTGTGACGGAGTGATTGAGTTTGTGTTACTGTTTGTCTATTTGTTTTGTTATTGATATTCTGGTTTTTTTGTCCTGGTATGTTAATTGCAAGATGAAATCTAAAATACCAAAACGAAATGTGCAACAGGTCAGACCTCCTATGCTATTTTATTTGGTGAGGTTTCAATGAATAAAGATTGCATATATAATCACTGCATGGTTTTACCTGATTTGATTGGTTTTTTTTTTAATGAGAGTCAAGGCTAGTAGGCCAATATGTATTTCTAAATACGTACGGCTTGGAAAATGCCTCGAGCTACCACAATTGCACGGAACAACGATATGATAGTGTTAATTATTGTTGTTGTTGTTGTTGTTGTTGTTGTTGTTGTTAATCACAGCAGTGTAATTTATAGCAAAATGCAATTTCTCTGATTTACACTCTCTTTCTCTCTCTCTCTCTCTCTCTCTCTCTCTCTCTCTCTCTCTCTCTCTCTCTTCCTCTCTCTCTTTGTCTCTCTATTCCCCCCACCCCCCACCGCCCCACTTACTCTCACATTCACACACAGACGTACAGTTATCTCCCTTCGCTCTTACCTGCACAGCGGGAACACTTGAAGATGGCTGACAAGAGTCGCGTAAGGAAAAGTCAGTGTGATATTAGTCTCCTGTCTGCTCGTCATGTAACTGTAAACACTCCCCAAACTGCCGTCAAAAATCGAACTGAGCGGATAGTATCTCAAGATGGAATTGTATCGCCACACAGGCCCGTTAGTTACCACAGAAACGTTGGAAAAAGTCTTCAATGACGTCACAGTACTCGTCACAGACGGATGACGTAGGCTGAGCTCACGCGTGGTGTGAATTCTGGCGCTGGAGGTAAACCCGTTGTTATCCACGGTGATTTTCTTGTAAACGTCTGTGATGTTGGACCGGTTCTCGGTGTAGAGTGACCCAGAGCCTCCGTAGTGTTGCGTGGCTTGACCGCCGTGTAGAAGCGTGTGTCCAGAGAAGTGATTGTCCCCTGTGTGGTACAAAGCGACTCGGCCCCCTCCCCCTCCTCCTCCATTTGAACTTGCTCCTAAAGAGAACAGAAAACAAGTCGCGAAAGGCGAAATTACTACATTTAGTCAAGCTGTGGAACTCACAGAATGAAACTGAACGCATTGCATTTTTTCACAATGACCGTTGTCCACCGCCAGTGCAAAAGGCAGTGAAAGTGACGAGCCTGTTTAGCGCGGTAGCGGTTGCCCTGGGCTGCATAGTACGCTTAATTTACTGTACCTCTCTTCGTTTTAACTTTCTGAGCGTGTTTTTAATCCCAACATATCATATCTATATGTTTTTGGAATCAGGAACCGACAAGGAATAAGATGAAATTGGTTTTAAAACGATTTCGGAAATTTAATTTCAATCATGTTTATATTTTTAATTTTCAGAGCTTGCTTTTAATCCGAATATAACATATTTATATGTTTTTGGAATCAGAACATGATGAAGAATAAAATAAAAGTAATTTTGGATCGTTTTATAAAAAATAATTTTTAATTACAATTTTCAGATTTTTAATGACCAAAGTCATTAATTGATTTTTAAGCCTCCATGCTGAAATACAATACCGAAGTCCGGCCTTTGTCGAAGATTGCTTGGCCAAAATTTCAATCAATTTGATTGAAAAATGAAGGTGTGACAGTGCCGCCTCAACTTTTACAAAAAAGCCGGATATGACGTCATCAAAGACATTTATCAAAAAATTGAAAAATATATTTCGGGATATCATACCCAGGAACTTTCATGTAAAATTTCATAAAGATCGGTCCAGTAGTTTACTCTGAATCGCTCTACACACACACGCACAGACAGACACACACAGACAGACAGACAGACAGACAGACAGACAGACACACACACACCTAAAGTGTGGATGGTTACCTAAGAGGCGGCACTGGGTGTAGTGCCTTTCTAGTGCACTTGCACTACAACAGCACTGGGTGCAGTACTCGCTCCGGCATCGAAGAATTTTGCACTAAAAAATGCACAAAATTTGACCTATTTCGTCGCCTATAGAGGACGGAAAGAATGTCATTTTGAACATTGTTATGACATTCTTTCCGTCAAAAAAGTCAATTTAACGGTGTTAAATGAAGCGACCATCCACACAGTTAGGTTGCCATCCAGAGTTTAACATTCTTATGACATTCTTTCCGTCAAAAAAGTGAATTTAACGGTGTTAAATGAAGCGACCATCCACACAATCAGGTTGCCATCCACAGTTTAGGTTGCCATCCACGTGTGGATGGTTGCCTTATGGTGATTTAGGCAACCAAACCTGTGGAAATATGGGTACACACACACACACACACACACACACACACACACACACACACACACACACACACATACACCACGACCCTCGTCTCTATGTTAAAACATTTAGTCAAAACTTGACTAAATGTAAAAAGCACACATTTGAACTGATAAACCATCTCTGCTGAAAACTCATTTCTCAGATTCACAAAGGTTGGGCATATCTGGAGGACATTTTCTAGGGTCCGTCCCCTACTTTTGGACCTTGTCGTCGGATACAGCTATATACAGACATTCATTGTTTTTGGTCTTGTGTAAGCAAACTTTCTTTCAAACTAAGTAAGAAGGAATTACCTCTGCCGCCTGTGACCTCTATGCTGCCCTCCCCGTCCAGGTGTTTGACATTCATCCAGATGCTGCCTCCAGCCCCTCCGCCCCCTGTCTGACCTTGACCTGATTCGCCGTTGGCATGGAGACGACCTTCAACTCGCAGAATGTCTGACACGTTCATGTGAATCACGCCTGGAGAAAAAAAGTATGGGCACCGGTAATCAATTGGCAGGTAGCACAGAAAATGCATATTAGAAGAAGATATTGATGGTATCGCATTGCTACCAAAATTAGCAGTGTACGTCTAGTGCAGGAATATTTATCTTGCGTGAACCCCAGAGGATCCCTTTTCATTTGTAGCAGTTTGAAGTTTGGTTTGCTTCTTACTTCATTTCTTTACTGGGATGTCGATGTGTTGTTGTTGTTGTTTGGTTGGTTGGTTATTTGTTTAAAATCGGTCTTCAGAATATACTGCAAGAGCTGAATAAGACGGACGTTGGTCGCTCCACAAAAAAACCAGGTCGCGTGAAGCGATATAAAAACATTTCAGTCATTCAAACATCTGCATCAAAAACCAGCCATCGCCGAGACTACATTTAGAAAGTCTCGACTAACCACACCCGAAGGCCGAGACGGGTCAAAACTGGACTAAATGTAAAACCAAACTTGGTAGCTCTGACGCACACATGTACACATTCAGCAATGACGCCTACACTCACCTCCTCCTCTGCCGCCTCTGTCACTCTGCCCATCGCCTCCTCCGCTCCCCATTGCAGACGGCGTGTAGACAGAGTCGTAGCCTGGAGCTGAGAAGTAGCCATACAGCGAGCATCCTCCACGGCCCCCGTGAGCCCCTCCCGACCCTCCCGAGTGACCGTCCTGGTTCAGTCCGGACCCCGGTCCTTGACCATTAGCGTGTCCAGTGGCGTCCGCTTCAAAGTCACCTGGTGAGAAGATGGGTGTGTGTTCAAAATACAATACATGAAACAATTACTACTAAACAACTATGTCACGAGCTCAACCAAAAGTATATTGTACGTGACCGAAACAATACAATATTACACACATATTCATGATGGTGGACAAGCCAATACAAAACAAACCCAAGAAGATCAAATAAAGAGGTGTGTGTGTAACAGTCAATAAACGATTTCATAGGATTCTTCTTATGTTTTCACTAGATGATATTGAGTTGGGTCCAGGCAAGTGGGATCTCTATAATAGATGTACCTGACAAGTCGACTGTCACGTTGACTGCGGTCAGGCGCAGGTGGTTGGTCCGAACAGCGCCCTTGCCGTTGATGGTCAGTCGGGTCACCTCCAGCTCTACCACTCGGCCCTGGTCAGCTGTCAGGAACTCTGCGCGTCCTCCGGCCTTCACGCTCACGTTGGTCAGCGCGTACGTTCCCTCCTGTCGCCCCACTGTTCGTCCGTGTGACCACATGAAGAGGCGGGCCATGTTTTCCACTGTGAATTCGTCCACGCCGGAAACTGTCCCGTTGTTCTCCCAGAATACCTCGCGCATGACCACGTGACCTTTCGGGACTATTACCTTGCTGGATCTACCAGGGTGACAAAGAAAACAATTTTGAGTTTGTATCTGTGAATACAAATATTATTTTTACTTGTCTGGTTTTTATTTAGCCATTTTACATGAGTCCTTCTGAAGAGCGAGGGTCAGATGTAACAAAGAAAATCACTGCTTATTCTATTACCCTCGTTCAATATTAATTGTCATTGTCATTGTCATGGTGTTACATAACGTGTAATATCACGAAGATGAAAGTTAGCAATATGAAAGCTGCCTTCGCATTACTGAGGTTAATGTCAAAGTACATCAGTATCGCTCACGATTATGTTCATAGTATATGATAATTATTATCTGATCACGTGCTCAGCACAGGACAGGGATTCAAAATCAATTGGAATGCTTATTCTTTTACTCTATGGATTCTCACTTCTTTCTTCTTCTTCTTCTTCTGCGTTCGTGGGCTGAAACTCCCACGTACACTCGTGTTTTTTGCACGAGTGGAATTTTACGTGTATGACCGTTTTTTACCCCGCCATTTAGGCACCCATACGCCGTTTTTGGAGGAACTCACTTCTTTCAAGCTGACCAACTGAAACAATTAATAGGCTACTGTGAACGTAACACTAATGAACACAATCTTAAAGACACCTGCTAGTTTGAATTTTACCTTTCCGTGGAATCTTTCCTAAAAAAATATGAACATATTTGAAATCCCTGTACCTTGTATAAGGTGGAAAGGAAATAAACTTGCATCGATCTTGAATAGCTATACCGATTGAAAAAAACCAATAACCAACCAATACAAATATACACTCCTTACCTGTAGGCCATGATGTTGACAGGTATGTAGGTGTTGACGTCACTGAATGCAAAGGTCTGTCGACCCCCAATGTGCAGCAGACCGGAACGATCCCCAGACAACAACCCGGCGTTGATCCTCACGTCGTCTGAGCTCGTGTTGCTTAGCAACGCCACCTGGGCCTGACCTTCAATGCGTACCTCGTCAAAGTCGTAACGACCTTCACGGCTGTACAGCCAGGTCACGCCTCCAACTAGGTCAAGTTCGTTGTATTGACCTTCAAGCAGGTTGCGAAGGGGTTCCGATCTCTTGGTGACGTCGCGGGGGTATGGCAGGCCAAAGTTGTCAACGCGCAAAAAGCGACGGGTTGTTTCCTCTGTACTGTGGTTGCGTGTTTCGAGGTACACCGTGCCAGCGCCACCAACTTCTGAGTCGCTGTTGCCTGAATAGTGACGAAGAATTAAGATAAATATCGACGAGTAAAAATGCAAAACGTTCGTTTGTAGATGGTCAAATGAACAATGGTAGGTCAATTGGAACAAAATGCATACTAACATGGGGCATCTTGCTTAATCTTGCGTAAAACTAAAATGAATTACCGGATAGCGTGAATTAATCGATCTGAGTAGTCTGGTAAGTTAACACAGCTTCATCATCATCATCATCATCATCATCATCATCATCATCATCATCATCATCATCATCATCATCATCATCATCATCATTTTCATCATCATCATCATCATCATCATCATCATCATTATTTTCGTCATCACCATCATCATCATCATCACCACCACCACCTTCGTTTTCTTATCGAATGCCATATTTACCCTCAAAATACAGCTTTCAAGACTAGCATTAATTTTACCGTCAGGGAATGAAACACACATAAATGCAAACCAACTAAGCTTAAACCAGTTAAGCACAAAATCTTAACTTGTGAAGTTAACACTCTAAAATGGGAAAAGGTGAATAGAATCCGTAAACCTTACCCAGGCTAACCTAATCAAAACAGTACTGACAAAACCCATATGTACGCACCTCCTCCTGCTCTGGCGGTGACGTTGAATTTGTGGAGGCTTTCGCACTGTACGGAGATTCTGCCGCCCCCACCCCCTCCCCCCGTGCTCCTTCCTCCAGTGGCCCCTCCCGCTGTGATGGTCCCAACCCCACGTGCCTCGCTGCACTCAATCCACACGCTGCCACCTGCCCCGCCACCTGTCACAAATACAGGTGTTTTGATGTGTTGTAAATACAACAGGTAAGCGCAGTTGTTTTAAAAGATTGAGAACGTACCTGCGGCGTACGCCTCCACTTGCCACGAAAACAGATTTGTGTGTGCATTAAAGGTACTGAACTTGTCAAATCCAGGTGCACGGAGCCCCTGGGGCTTTTAGTCATACCTCAGGCAGCTATCCGTTAAAAGAACTACCAAATTTCATTGACTTGCACCCAAAGAGTCAAGAACTGCAATTTTTTTACGAATTAATTTCGTACTCGGACCCGGCTGGTCTTGACCTATTTTTGGATCTAAATTTAGATCAGGTAGATCACCACATCATGCACAAAAAGACAGTCACTTAGCAAACGATGTCAGACGTCATCATGAGTTTGTGTAAAACAAAATGGAGGCCGGAATCACTCAGTTGAATCGAACTCCGACCAAACACCACGTAATAACTAGGCTAATTTATGCACTCGCGTGAACAAGAAACTGTCGAGCTTCACAGATGTCGTCGTTGGGTAGTTTTGGGTTTGTGTTACTACCATAGGAGGAGTTTTGAACTGTAAATGCACTCAGCTGCAACAAAAACGCAAAACGAAGGCTGTGAGCTGCACTGTGCCTTTAAATACAAGAGGTTTACGCAGTTGTGTTAAGATTGTGTGAACGTACCAGCACCTGTCCTGCCATTTGTGACAAATACGGGTGTCTTGCAACAGGTGAGCGCAGCTGTATTAAACAAAACAGGCAAGTGCATTTGTTTCAAGCTTTCACAATATACCTGCACCTGCCCTGAGAAAAATACTGGCGTTTTGTATCTAAACACCACAGTTAAAGCACACTTAGGCCTATACTGAGAAGTTTGCCACACTATTATTATAGTGAGCATTTCTACGCACATACCCTCCCAGAGGGGAGGCTCATGGCGTTTACAATATGCCGTGTGAGATGGAATTTTTTACACAATATATCACGCATTCACATCGGCCAGTAAATCTCATGCGTGTTAGGCGAGTATATACTTTTGTTTTCACGGCCTATTATTCCAAGTCACACGGGTATTTGGTGGACATTTTTATATATGTCTATACAATTTTGCCAGGAAAGACCCTTTTGTCAATCGTGGGATCTTTAACGTGCACACCCCAATGTAGTGTACACGGGACCTCGGTTTTTCGTCTCATCCGAAAGACTAGCACTTGAACCCACCACCTAGGTTAGGAAAGGGGGGAGAAAATTGCTAACGCCCTGACCCAGGGTCGAACTCGCAACCTCTCGCTTCCGAGGCAAGTGCGTTACCACTCGGCCACCCAGACTTCCTAGACACTACCACCTTCCCCTCAGCCTGTGATAAATACAGGTATAGTAATCAGGGCTCCCCACGGTCACCCGTCCTACAGGGTCCATGGACCCCCGCTTTGAATGTTCAGAGGGTCCCTGGACCCCCGCTTTGAATGTTCAGAGGGTCCCTGGACCCCCGCTTTGAATGTTCAGAGGGTCCCTGGACCCCCGCTTTGAATGTTCAGAGGGTCCCTGGACCCCCGCTTTGAATGTTCAGAGGGTCCCTGGACCCCCGCTTTGAATGTTCAGAGGGTCCCTGGACCCCCGCTTTGAATGTTCAGAGGGTCCCTGGACCCCCACTTAGAATGTTCAGAGGGTCCATGGACCCCCTCAGCGGAGTTTTAGAGGGTACCAAGTG
>NC_090255.1:4295361-4350361 GCF_037325665.1 Littorina saxatilis
ATTTTTTTTGGCTATGTTACCGTAACCACACCTATTTTTTTTTGGCCTTACGTTCACAGCCTTGTGGTGACTTTACGATTTGTTTTTAATGTTGGAATGTTCAAGTCACCGAGACAAACTTATTATTTCTTGAAATTCTTTGTCACATCCTCAGAAGACATGCAGAAGAAGTGACAGAATTAATAGGTGATGCCATTACTCACGTCTTTTTACATTTAGTCAAGTTTTGACTAAATGTATTAACATAGAGGGGGAATCGAAACGAGGGTCGTGGTGTATGTGTGTGTGTGTGTGTGTGTGTGTGTGTGTGTGTGTGTGTGTGTGTGTGTGTGCGTGCGTGTGTGTAGAGCGATTCAGACCAAACTACTGGACCGATCTTTATGAAATTTTCCATGAGAGTTCCTGGGATTGATATCCCCGAACATTTTTTTCGTTTTTTTGATAAATGTCTTTGATGACGTCATATCCGGCTTTTCGTGAAAGTTGAGGCGGCACTGTCACGCTCTCATTTTTCAACCAAATTGGTTGAAATTTTGGTCAAGTAATTTTCGACGAAGCCCGGACTTCGGTATTGCATTTCAGCTTGATGGCTTAAAAATTAATTAATGACTTTGGTCATTAAAAATCTGAAAATTGTAACAAAATTATTTTTTTTATAAAACGATTCAAATTTACGTTCATCTTATTCTCCATCCTTTTCTGATTACAAAAACATATAAATATGTTATATTTGGATTAAAAACAAGCTCTGAAATTTAAAAATACAAAAATTATTATCAAAATTAAATTGTCGAAATCAATTTAAAAACACCTTCATCTTATTCCTTGTCGGTTCCTGATTCCAAAAACATATAGATATGATATGTTTGGATTAAAAACACGCTCAGAAAGTTAAAACGAAGATAGGTACAGAAAAGTGTGCTATCCTTCTCAGCGTAACTACTACCCCGCTCTTCTTGTCAATTTCACTGCCTTTGCCATGAGCGGTGGACTGACGATGCTACGAGTATACAGGGGCGGATCTGGGTTTTGAAAGGGGGGGGGGTGCAAAGTTCTTTTTTTTTTTTTTTTTTGTATCTTATCAGCGAAGGCGCGAAGCGCCGAACCGATGGCGCGAAGCGCCGAGCATGCTAGGGGGGTCCGGAGGCCCCCCCCGGAATTTTTGTTTAAAAAGGAAGCAAAATTGTGCAATCTGAGCGTGTAAAGTGCTATTTTCAGGTGATACATTTTTCTTCTTTTTTTTTTCTTCTTTTTTTTTTTTTTTTGTCCCGCTGGGGGGGGGGGGGGGTGCAATTGCACCCATTGCACCCCCCCCCCCCCAGATCCGCCCCTGAGTATACGGTCTTGCTGAAAAATTGCATTGCGTTCCGTTTCATTCTGTGAGTTCGACAGCTACTTGACTAAATGTTGTATTTTCGCCTTACGCGACTTGTTGAACTTTGTATGAATTTTGATGTCAGACATTTCACGTCAAAAGAAAGGGTTAAAAAAGTCATCTTGCGTGGGGTTTTCTAAATCGATATCGTATGTCTTTAACTGATAAAATTTGAGAAAGCAGACCGAAAACAGACCTTAGTTTAAACGATATCTCGCAGGATACTCTACATGTCTGTAATCGAACAATAAGTGTCAAAGGCATATACTCTATATCGGGCAAGGCAGATATAGCACCACGGAAAAAAACCACGTTCATAGCTCATTTACCTTCACCGTGTCAGCAATGATGGTGACGTCACTGGTGTGATGACCGCTGTCGACTTCAAACGTTCCGCCATCTTGAACATGCAGCGATTGCAGCGCCACCTCTCGTACCTCGCTTACCTCCCCAAGGCGAGCCTCACTGCCAAGACGAACTTGACCTCCTTTGTACACGTAGAGGTCCTTGATGCCAGAGACCTGTGATGACAAAAGGATGTGTAACTCCACTCCCCTTAGGCTCTCGATTCAGAAAAGCAGTGATAACCGCTGAGAGAAATAATGCCGTTCAGTCGAACAGAACGCTGCAGGAACAAAGTTAACTGACTCTTAAAGGTACACTCTTTCTCCTAAAGTTAACTGACTCTTAAAGGTACACTCTTTCTCCAAAAGTTAACTGACTCTTAAAGGCACAGTCTTTCTCCTAAAGTTAACTGACTCTTAAAGGCACACTCTTCCTCCTAAGAACAGTTGGGCTCACCATTCTATCCCCCGAAATCGGCGTATGGCTGCCTGAATGGCGGGGTAAAAACGGTCACACACGTAAAAATCCACTCGTGCTAAAAACATGAGTGAACGTGGGAGTCTAAGCCCATGAACGAAGAAGAAGAAGCTCACCATCCTAGATCTGGTCAGGTTTTTACATGGGGTGTAAGACCAGCCCTCCAGTTACACACATACCAAACATCCACACCCTCACAGCTTGCTGTGTGAGTTGGATTTTTGATAACCGGTGACTGGGTGGCCGAGTGGTAACGCACTTGCGCTCGGAAGCGAGAGGTTGCGAGTTCGACCCTGGGTCAGGGCGTTAGCAATTTTCTCCCCCCTTTCCTAACCTAGGTGGTGGGATCAAGTGCTAGTCTTTCGGATGAGACAAAAAACCTAGGTCCCTTCGTGTACACTGCATTGGGGTGTGCACGTTAAAGATCCCACGATTGACAAAAGGGTCTTTCCTGGCAAAATTGTATAGGCATAGATAAAAATGTCCACCAAAATACCCGTGTGACTTGGAATAATAGGCCGTGAAAAGTAGGATATGCGCCGAAATGGCTGCGATCTGCTGGCCGATGTGAATGCGTGATGTATTGTGTAAAAAAATTCCATCTCACACGGCATAAATAAATCCCTGCGCCTTGAATATGTGCGCGATATAAATTGCATAAAATAAAAATAAAAAATAAAAATCCCTGCGCTTAGAACTGTACCCACGGAATACGCGCGATATAAGCCTCATATTGATTGATTGATTGATTGAATGAAAGAATTTATTAAAACCACTATCGACTTTTACCATATCAATCACAATACATCGCACTGTGCATAGACAGCACCCAGGCTGTTCATGTTTGGTATGTGACGAAGTGGAGGGATAGTTTTATCTTATTTAAAAGCCCAGCAAGATTGAAATGGTAAACCGAACTGTTTTCACGAGAGGAGTGTGCCTAGGCCAACGTCCCAACAACTGTGTAGCCAGGAGCTAGTGTCGCTCTGCAAGGGCATTTCTTTGAAAAAAGGAAGAATGGGATTCAAAGATGGTGCTGCGAAATAACAATGTTCAAGTCTACATGACTTTTAAGCCGTAAGTAAGAATCTGAAACAGTTAATTGTTACTTTACTGAATACCTTTGTGCATACGACTTTGTTACGCAAACATCTTTGTCTACACCAACGATTTTTCTTAACTCTCACCTCCGCGGCCATAACCGTTATCACACACAAAACAACATTATTTATGTACTTAAAGCCACACCACTGAATCGTATCATGCCAAAGCTACACCGTAAACTTCGTGATGGGGGCCCGGTAGCTCAGTTGGTAGAGCACTGGACTTGTGATCGGAAGGTCGCAGGTTCGAATTCGGGCCGGGGCAGACACGGGTCAACTTTATGTGCAGACCCAGAGACGGAAGCCATGTCCCACCCCCGTGTCACCACAATGGCACGTAAAAGACCTTGGTCACTCTGCCATAAGTGCCGGTGGCTGAATACACCTAAACACACAGACACCTGGGTAGCGCGACCCCGTTGCTGCTAGCTTTCCACTGGGAGGAAGCGACCCGAATTTCCCAGCGATGGGACAATAAAGTAATGAGAAAATGAAAAGTATCTTCTCCTCACCTTCCCCAGTGAAGAGAGTTTGGTCTGAGTGAAGAACGTGCGAGACGGGTACTTGACATGAGTGTCTTCATAGGCCACCAGGTTGAATGGGACGTCAATGGCTGTCGAGTTGATGTTCATGTTCTGCTTGTAGCCCACGTGAAGAAACCCTAAGCAAAACAAAGCCATGACACATTTGTGGTCGTTAAGGTAGTTGTCGGGTTTATTAAGTCCACGGACAATCTTTTGTCATGGACCTTTAAATTATTAAGAATTAATCCTGTATGAGAAACAAGAGGACTGCGACGAGATGCCCGGCAAGAACCGTTATTTTGCGAGACTAGAGTTGAATAAACTTTAGACCTATGTTTGGTAGTGCGTGTGGTGTTTCTGTAAAAGAAATGTGCAAACAGCAAGATGCCTGGCAAGAACCGTTATTTTGCGAGACTAGAATTGAATAAACTTTAGACCTACGTTTCGTAGTGCGTGTGGTGTTTCTGTCAAAGAAATTTGCAAACGATTTAAATAATGACCTTGTAATAAAAAAGCTTCTTTTTATAGAAAATATTAAACACAAAAGTGTATTAGCTAGTAAGGGCTCACTCATAAATATGTAGGTGGGTATAACCGATTGACTGCCACAATACGTATATGGTACGTTTGTTTTTGGTATCATTAAATATTCAATATTCTGACAAGGGAAACAACCGCTGTATAGTGTCCGTTGAATTGTAGCAAGATGACTTACTCCACTGGTGACCATTTTCTCAGTTACGGTCTAATTGTTTTTTTTACTTTGTTATGAATTTTATTGACAGCTCTAACTAAATTCTTCTGGCAGTCAAAGGCTTTAATGAAGCTTCCAAGAAACAATAACTGAAACACTTTATACCCCACCTATGTTGACCAATTATTTTTAGCCGAGACCAGCTGTGCTGCAGCAGCTAGGTCACTCTGAATTGTAGTAACTGTGAAGGAACTGTGTATCAACACGCTGGAATGCAGGCGTTAGATCGACGTTACAAGAAGCGACTGAAGCTAAAAGTCTGAGCGGATATATCGATCCACATCTGGTCAGATAGAGCCATATGAGTGGGTACGGATATATCCGTACCTAGGAGACAATGAGTTAAAGCACCAGGATTTGAAATTCGCCACTCATGATGCACTGACTGCCCGACCATTTGCAAGATACCGACCTGTCTTGTCGCTGTACAGGGTGTCAATGTCGACGGAGAAAGGCGTGTTCTGGTCAGCTCCGTCCTCAAATACCACGTGACCACCCCCCAGCACGTGCACAGAATGGAACTCAAACCTCCTGTGTGTAGCGTCCAGAGACACCCACGTGCTGGCTCCGTGAAGCTCGTCTCTCTTGTACCTGAAACATTTGGAGCGACTAACAGTGTAAACCGTTTTGCTAGAACTCAGAATTCACAGTTCGACATGAACAAAGTGTTCTCAAAAAGTTACGTGCTGTCCCTTTGTTAAAACCCCATTTCTTTACAAAATAAATAAATAAACGAGGTTTGATGTCAATACCAAAGCTATCACCAATCATATCAGCAATTTAAAAACTACACGTAGTGCAAGTTTACCATGCGTTTTACTTTTGCTGGTAGATCAATGTACTAAGTCTCACTGTGTTGAGAACTGGTTACAGAAAGTGTGTTGAGAGTAGAACACTTTAATCTAGATTATGAAACTCCTCGTTGTGCATACATGTAGACTCAATAAATACTTTTTCTTCACATATCGCAATTCTTCATGCTACAGCTTGTGTGCATCTAAGCCTTGCCAACAAACGATTAAAAAAAATATATTAAAAAAAATACAAGTTTAAAAATGGTCACCTTTGTTCGGGTGACGTGTCACCGACGTAGATTTCAATCTCCGAGAGGGAGGCATATGCTGTCTGACATGATCCTAGACTGGTAAGGTCAAGGGTCAGCACGGAAAGGTCACGGTTAACAGGGAGGTCAAGGTAAGAACCTTGCTTGATGGGCAGTTCCGGTACAACGTAGTTGCTGGTGATCTCAAATTTCTCTCCTGAAAATGTGCTTCCAGACACCTAAATAAGCAGACGTACACAGTCTTTTAGTACATGAATACAAAAAAAACTATTTAAAAAAATCATTCTACCGAGACTTAATAAAAGAGAACCACATCTACTAATATACTTGCCAGCACAGTTGAATAGAGACTAAGGGGAAATTGACCGGACAGGTTTCCCTGTAAAAGGACGTATCTATAACATTTCAAAACCAAGTTTTTACAAATGGGTGAACAAGGGATGAAAGCCAAAACAATCAACTTAAGACTGGTGAAATAAAAATAACAAAAATGAAAAGTTCGGCAAGAGATAAACTTACATTGAACTTGGTAGGGTACAGAGAGTTCGGGAAGACCTTGACCTTGTTCACGCGGTAATCTCCCTTGAGGTCAAGGGTCAATGTGGTGGAGCTACTGGCAGCCAGAAAGAACTGGTCAGTGTCAGCCTTGAGGGTCTGGTCGAACAGGTAGTGAAGCTGATAGGTTGTTGCCGAGTTGGGCGCGTATTGACAGGAAATCTGCCAGTTGTTGTAGTTGTAGACATTGGCCGAGGAGGTCACAGTGAACCCTGACGTCGCAGTGAATGTTTTGCTCTTGCTGTGGGTAGACGCGGGTGAGCAAAAATCCAGACGACGGCCTATGTTGATGAGGTCGTCTTGTTCCGCCACGGGTTTGTGACCCTATATGAAAGAAAATAAATTGTCATAAGTTAAATAATCAATCGCGTGGAAAAAATTGTCGTTAGTCAAATAATCAATCACGTAATCAGGAAAATCCATTAAAGGACTCGTTAACTTATTAATTAATCTATCAATCGATCGATCCGTCAATACATCGGTTGATTAAAAAATCAGTTTGAAGTATAATGTTCTTCATGTTCCCTGAAATAACCAACCGTTCGCGCTTGACAAGACAAGAGTCTGCGTAAATCGTGTACCTCTATAACAATTCAAGATATGCTTTGTCATCTGTTTCAGAGCAAAAACAATGTGTAACTGTTACACGACTTGCTTTTGCAGACGATCGTTTCCATGCTTTGCAAAATTGTACTAAGGTGACCTTTTAAATCAGATCATATTCTCGGACAGATTTCTGCTATTGTTTGTGAATAACTTCTTAACAAAAAACGAAAAACAGACTATCTCTCTCAAAAAACAACTCCCACAGCACCTTATTGTCCACTCTGAGAGTAGATTTGCCAGTTTTCTCGTCCAAGATGTACACAGTACCCGACGCTCCCGCCTCGGCTCCGCTAGAGGTCGCTGGCTGTCCGCCGTGCACGTGGTAGTCGCCGCGGTAAGGAGGCATGGCGTGGTGGGTGGAGTGATACACTGCCACTCTTCCTCCAGCCCCGCCCCCTCCTTTTAAGGCGTCGCTGACTCCGCCCACTGCTTCGATGGCTCCTGTGTGACTTCCTAAAAATAGAAAGAATTTTTTAAAAAAATGCAAATGAGGCAGAGCTATATTAAAAATTGTAATAAATAAAGGGAAGTTCGTGCTCAAAATGCATACGACATGTGTAATAGAGTCAGTGAGAGTTATGCGGAACCCGCCTCCGGGCACCTGAGAGAATAACAAGCATTGAAATGAACAAGCGACTTTCATCCTCCGAGCGACTGTTTTTGAGGATGAAAGTCGTTTGTTCATGTCAATGCTTGTTATTCTCTCAGGTGCCCGGAGGCGGGTTCCGCATAACTCTCACTGACTCCATTACACATGTTGTATGCAATTAGAGCGCTTATTCCCCCCTCCCCCTTTTTTTGTTGTTATCAGATTGCTAACAATGAAATACACAACACTACCATTCCGTCACTTCCTTTGTGCGTCATTCATTTTATGACAGCGTTTGCTGATTCCATCTTTGAGAGAAACCAACGTCGGGGATACGTCTTTATTTCTTTA
The DNA here is from genome assembly GCF_037325665.1 of Littorina saxatilis. Classification (NCBI taxonomy): domain Eukaryota; kingdom Metazoa; phylum Mollusca; class Gastropoda; order Littorinimorpha; family Littorinidae; genus Littorina; species Littorina saxatilis. Next base: position 4,303,104 of record NC_090255.1, read on the forward strand.
TCATTGCTTTTCTGATCGTCTAGCTACTTTACTTCCCAGCAGGTCAATATTCTAGCGCATGTTTCAGTTGTTAGTTACTTAACTTAACATGTAGACAGTCTCTAAAAATGCTGTCAGTAAATTACTAAATGTTCCATAAAGCATTCTTTGTTTTAATTCTTGATTTCCTAACGTAGACGGTCTATCTAGTTTGGATCTTTTTCTGCAATTCAGCGCATTATAAATGTGACAGGGGAGGCTACCGCTCCTTTTACAGCAGACTCTGCACCCGAGTTGTTGGCCTTTAAAAGTCAACACCAGTGGATTGTAGAGTTCTGTTTGTGATGGGGTCTGGTGGTTTCCGATTGTCTGTATGTTCATGGAAACCTTCGGGTTTGCATAACAGTTTTTATAGGGCTAAGAAATTAGCCCTAACATTTTCAATACTGTTTGATTGCACTTCGCTTCCCGAGGTGATCGTAGTGTTTCGGCACACGGTTACATAAAAATACCACTTGGACCAATAGCATGGAGAGGAAGCTAAACAGGAACAATCTCAGTATTGGGACTTTTTCTTTTCCAATTTGTTCAAAAAAGATTATGTTCGCACAAAATGAGCTCACCTTTCAAAGTTATTTGGATTTCTACTATTGTAAATAACTAAAACGTAGGACATTCAATAATGTGTGGAATTTCTTGATGTTTTGACCTGTGATGTTGACGGTGTTGATGACAATGCTGCCGGCACTGCCCCCACTGGTCAGCGTGTGGTCAGTGGTCAGCGTGTGGTCAGCGCTCTTGGCGGCCCTGCTGTTGGCCTGAATGTAGCCGTCCACTGTCAGTGTGTGGGCAACGGTCAGCGACAGTCGTCCGCCACCTGAAAGTATGATTGATTTGACAATTAAATACAAAACATGTGCATTCATCAACAATCGTCTACCGACTGAAAGTATGATAGATTGGACTTAAAACAAAACATTTGCATTCAGCATAAAACTTCCACCATCTATAAATGATCAAATGATCTAAATGATTTGAGAGCAACAGTCAACACATGCACACGGATCAGCCGTCGTCCATCGACGAAAAATATACCAAACTTCAGAATGAATTACAAGACAGCTCAGTTGGTAGAGCACTGGACTTGTGATCGGAAGGTCGCAGGTTCGAATTCGGGCCGGGATGGACACGGGTCAACTTTATGTGCAGACCCAGAGACGGAAGCCATGTCCCACCCCCGTGTCATCACAATGGCACGTAAAAGACCTTGGTCATTCTGCCATAAGTGCAGGTGGTTGAATACACCTAAACACGCAAACACATGGGTAGCGCGACTCCGTTGCTGCTAGCTTTCCACTGGGAGGAAGCGACCCGAATTTCCCAGCGATGGGACAATAAAGTAATGAAAATGAAAAAAATGAAAGAAACAATGACACTTCTTCAACGGATAACCACAGTTGGAAAGTATGTTTATTTGAGAATCAAAGTCTAGAGACGTACATATTACAATGTCCACTCACACACTCTTAGAGTAGTCATAAGTTTCTTCTCATGTGTCTCAACAAAACTGTCATTAAAAAGGTATTTAATGAACATTTTGCTGACCTATTCCACCTGTAGTGCCAGCGCCACCGCTTCCGTAGTGTGTGGGTAGATAGAGGTCGCCGTACGGATGGTTTCTGGGTAGACGACACGTGACGTACCCGTCGCACTGACCTCGCCCACCCGTTCCTCCGTGGGATGCTCCGCTGTTGCCCAGTCGGTGTGGTAGGCCTGGGGCTAGTGACAGAGACAATCATATGTCTTTATGATATCATACGTTATTTCTGTTTTTGACCAAAATATGACATTTTACACAGATCGAGACGGTCCGTGTTCGAGCGGTCGAGGTGAACAATGACTGTCGAGGTGAACAATGACTGTCGAGGTGAACAATGACTGTCGAGGTGAACAATGACTGTCGAGATCCGTGTAAAATGTCATATTTTGGTCAAAAATACAAATAACATTTTATGTATCGATCGATTCTGGTTAGAATTCCTTATAGTTTTTATGATTGAACGCACACAAACATGCACTATTTTGAAGTCTTGGCTGGCCACCTAAATATAAAGTTTTGTCGGCCTCTGACGTCACATGGCTCAAAGAAGGGAAATCCATTGTTCAATCGATATATTTTCTTTTGTCAGTCTTACATCTTTTACATTTGTTTGTGTTTTGTTCTAATTGACCACATGTGTACATAAAAGCTGGCAGTCGCACAGACAGTAAAAAAACAATACAATATTTTATCCTACTTACGTGAGAGAGATCACCATGTCATAACTAAACCATATTTTCACATGTGTGTATATTATGGAAATGAGGACATGTCAAAGTACAGGCTAACAGGGACCTAATTTTGCACTGTTCATATTGGTTGTTCGAACTTTACAAAATAATAGCCAACCAACCAGCCCCAGAAATGTCAGCACACACGTACCTGGTCCCAGCTCAGCCAAGAAGCCTCCATCACTGACGTCGACCACGCCCCCGTCATCCACCGTCACGTCAATCGCCTTGATTGATAGGTCCTTGCCGCGTATGGCCCCGCCCCCTTCTACTGTCAGCCAACCAAAATTCAGGTCGTATGTAAATCCGGGGGCAAAGGGCGCAGAGGCGTTGATAGAAGAGCGAGCTTTGGCCACAGTTGTGCCGTTGATGGTGTAGGTGAGGGGCGGCTCAGAGCCAGTAGAGCCGGTCGGGAAGAGACGAAGTTGGCCGCCAGCGATGAGTGTGAGGTTGTGGATGTGGTCTACAATACCTTCAACCTGGTACAAAAAACAAAAAAAAAAGGGTTACAACAGAAATCAACAAAACAATATTGTCATTTCAGCTGCACAATTTATTATTAATCGATATGCAAAAGCAAAAACAACTTCACCGTTTAAGGCACTGCAGCTCAAGTCACATTTTGCGCCATCTCCAGCCTGCTTGAATTCTTGTTCTTAAAGGTACTGAACTTGTCAAATCCAGGTGCACGGAGCCCCTGGGGCTTTTAGGCATACCTCAGGCAGCTATCCGTTAGAAGAACTACCAAGTTTCATTGACTTGCACCCAAAGAGTCAAGAACTGCGATTTTTTTACGAATTAATTTCGTACTCGGACCCGGCTGGTCTTGACCTATTTTTGGATCTAAATTTAGATCAGGTAGATCACCACATCATGCACAAAAAGACACGTCACTTAGCAAACTATGTCAGACGTCATCATGAGTTTGTGTAAAACAAAATGGAGGCCGGAATCACTCAGTTGAATCGAACTCCGACCAAACACCACGTAATAACTAGGTTAATTTATGCACTCGCGTGAACAAGAAACTGTCGAGCTTCACAGATGTCGTCGTTGGGTAGTTTTGGGTTTGTTTTACTACCATAGGAGGATTTTTGAACTGTAAATGCACTCAGCTGCAACAAAAACGCAAAACGAAGGCTGTGAGCTGCACTGTGCCTTTAACGAATATCTTACCACTCTTACGTGTAGAAACCTTTTTCTTGGCGAATATCTTACCACTCTTACGTGTAGAAACCTTTTTCTTAACGAATATCTTACCACTCTTACGTGTAGAAACCTTTTTCTTGGCGAAGAATGGCAAGCTTTCAGTAAGACTTCCAGTCAACTAATTACAGCTGAATTTTTTCCGCTCTTACCTAACGTGCACGTAGAAGTTATTTGCATTATAACTTTTTAGAGATATATATTAGAAAAAAAAGATTTCACAAGTACAGCGTTTTAATTGTAAAGACAGTTCAAATCCTACTTCAATAAGGTTAACAAACCTAAACAGTATGATCAGAAAGCGACAAACATTAATGTTATTACACATACCCAAACCGAAAATAGCCGTATCCAAGAAACGTGAAGAATATTTCGAAGAGAAAGAGAAAATTGACTTTGAAATGAAAAGCGTTCAAGCCTATCGTCCAACAAATCCTTACCTGTACAAACACCTGGTCAATGTTGGTGTCAGGTGCCAGACCCAGGTAGGCCGTGGGGTACACGTAGCTGCTGAAGGGCGTGTCAATGACGTCACGCTTGAGATCCATCACCTGTCCAGGCCCAACGTGCAGAACGCCCGAGCGGTCCCCGATCATGTGACGAAAGTGAAGAACCACGCCCGCGTCAGGATCCTGGGGGTGAACGACCAGGTGGGCGTTGCCGTAGATCTGTAGCTCGTCGAAGGTGGTGGAGCGGTTGTTTCCGTCCAGGTATTTCTGGTCCGTGTCCTGCTCGATGATCCAGGCCTTGAAGATGTCTTGAGACAGGTCGGAGAAGTCGGTGACTTTGCCCACGGTTCTGCTGTGGAGGAAGTTGTTGTGGACGTACACAGTCTTGTGGCCTTGACCTTCGTGGAAGAGAAAGACAGGCCCAGGTCCTCCTGGTTCAGCTGTGGTGGCAGTGATGTTGGCGTATCCTCCGTGAGCCTGGAAGGTTCCCCTGTACGTTTCATTGCGCCAGAAGTTGACGGCGATCCTCCCGCCAGACCCTCCTCCCCCTGCGCCTCCTGGGTACTGATCTCCGCCGTTGGCTGTGATGTTGCCGAAGCCCTTGATGTGTTGCACGGTGAGGTGGACCGTCCCTCCCGACCCTCCTCCGCCAAAACCAGCAACCGCGTGTGCTCCGTCAGCTCGGATTTCCCCATCCAGCCACATTGTTCCGTTCACGGTGATGTAGAGGAGACCTCCGCCGTTTCCTCCGGCGTCCAAGCCGCCCCCAGCGCTGCCGATTTCATCAGGGTTGAAGAAGTCTCCGTACGGGATCCCCGTTGTGTTGGTTCCAGCTCCTGAGCCACTGCTGCCCCCGTGTCCTCCGCCTGAAGAACCTCGTGAGCTGCTGGTTCCAGCCCCTACATGCACAGAGCTGGTTGTAGGAGTGTCGGGTGTGTAGCCCCAACCGTCAGCATGCAGACTCCCCCCGTCGTCGATGGAGAGAGTGTTGACATCAAGACTCAAGTTGGTAGCAAAGAGGTTGCCACCGCCTTCGATAAGGATGTAGTCAGCAGTCAACACCAGGCCTGTATCGACAGTGAAGTCGTCGCGCACAGCTTTGAAGATGGAACGGTCTTGGACGCGAATGTAGTTGAAGTGGGCGGAGTTGTAGGGCTGACTGGAGGTGTGGCCTCCGTACTTGATTGACAGTTGGCCTCCGTGTCTGAGCGTGATGTTGTGGACGTGGTCAAGCTCGCCTGCCAGCCAGACGGACACACCGTGGACGATGGTCACTGAGGCCAGACCCAGGTAGCCGCCTACAGACAGGTACAAATATATGCTTAAGTGCAAGAAAATATAACGTTTGAGTAGTATACCTCCTTGTGTCTGTTCTGCAGTTCTGTGTACATGGTACGCTAAGTGCAAGAAATATCATTGGAGTAGTCTACTTTTTGTGTCTAGCTCTGTGGACATACCCTGCATTAGTGCAAGAAATATCATTGGAGTAGTCTACTTTTTGTGTCTAGCTCTGTGGACATACCCTGCATTAGTGCAAGAAATATCATTGGAGTAGTCTACTTTTTGTGTCTAGCTCTGTGGACATACCCTGCATCAGTGCAGTAAAAGTTATCGTTGCAGAAGTCTGCTTCTATACGCATTGTTTTAGTTCTGTAGACATGCTAAGCATCAGTGCAGTAAAATATATTGTTGCAGTAGTCTACTTTTTTTGTGCGTACAGTTCTGGTTCTGTAGACATACCGTGCATCAGTCCAAGGAAAGACCTCGTTGGAGTAGTCTAATTATCTGCGTCTGTTCTCTAGTTGTGTAGTCAGACTTCGCGATTTGACTTGTTTTAAAATACGTCAGTCATTAGCTTGAGACTTAGAGTCTAGACATAAAATTAAATTATACGCCCTCAGCTGTAAATAATATGAGAACAAAAGCATTTTTGTCATACCCTGTTGTCGATATTAAAACATGATGACTTTCATCACCTGTTGCGAATTAAAATCAGCACAGCATAGTCGTCCACAAAACCATATCAGACGAATGCCGAGAAATGTTGTCATCACTCATGAACAAGTTTGAACTAGTGTAAGTTAAATTCTGCTCCTAGCCTTCTATTCCTAACCGGTTAGGATGTTTATCAATAACGATGCCGCGCGTCTACTGCTCTGTGACAATGCTTCTGTGTTCGTATTTTCAGTCAGGCAGGTTTACGAAAGCAAAAGTTAACTCCAGTTCAAAATGGGATACCAGAGCTCAAAATGGGATGCCAGAGCTAACCACAGACACACACACAAAGTCTAAATATAATTCAATTTTTCTCACCTGCATACACCTGTACGTTGAAGGGCAAGTCGATCTCAGGTCTTTCCAGGTCCATCACCTGTTGATTACCCAGGTGAACGGTTCCTGTTCGGTCCCCGATCATGTAACGGAAAAACAGATCTGTCGGCGCTGGGAACGGTTCCACAAGAACAGCCATGTGAGCGCTCCCGTAGATCTGCAACTCGTCGAACGCGTAGCTGTAGTTGCCGTTGGCGAAGAAGTGTCGACCTGACTGAGGTAGAATCCAGGTTCGACAGCTGTCGCCGCTCAGGTCGTTGTAGCTGTCGATGATGTGTTCTTCAGTGGGCGGCAGCAGTCCGTTGTTGTCGATGATGATGGTCTGATGGTCTTCCAGGAGGTGGTAGATGAAAACTGTTCCGGCGCCGCCGTTCTGGGCTTTGGTTGTGTTCCCTGCCGCTCCGCCGTAAGCTGTGTACTTGAAGCTGCTGAAAGTTTCGTTGTGTCTGAAGTAGAGAGCCACGCGCCCCCCGGCCCCTCCGCCTCCCGGGTCTGAACTCAGGTTGGATCCCGCTCCGCCGTTGGCTGAGATACGTCCGTAACCTTTCAGGAGCTCGCTGTACATCCAGATGCTTCCCCCGCTGCCCCCTCCTCCTCCCGATGTGGGCGGAGCTTCTGAGCCGTGGGCGGTGACTTCGCCGTCGATGTAGATGACTCCCGTGACGTTCATCCAGATCATTCCGCCCCCGCTGCCTCCCCCGGCTCCGCCCACCCCCGATCCGCCTGAGCTGCCGAACACGTCTGGTTCAAAGAGGTCGCCGTACGCGAAGCCTGCACCAAGGGCAAGGTCAAGGGCACCGTGACCTCCGCTTCCGCCGTGACCCGCCCCTGACCCCGAAGACGCGGCGAGTTTGGGCATGCCTGGGTTGACGTCGCCGTGGAGGGAGAGAGTCCCGTGTGTGGCGTTGGTGTGTTCCGGGCGGTACCCAAGTCCGTCCGCAGCGATCTTGCCTCCCGCGTCCACCGTGATATTCACCGCTGTCATGGTGATCTTGGTGCCGTGCAGTATTCCTCCGCCCTCCACGATCAGCGCTCGGAGCGTGAAGGTGATCCCTGGCTCCGTGATGGGGTCCGTGGTAGCGTTGACTCTGGCTTCGTCCTGAATCCTCATCACCTCGAACCTGTACCGACTCTCAGCCTCCCCCAATGTCCTCCCCCCGTGTTTCAGCCACAGGAAGCCTCCGTGGTGCAGAGTGACGTTGAAGATGTTGGCCAAGACCCCAGCCAGGTGGATCTCAACGCCGTGAACGAAGGTGATTGGGGCTAGGCCGAGGTAGCCTCCCTTGTACACGTAACAGCTGAACGGCAGGTCGATCTCTTCGCGCTCCAGGTCCAGCGTCTGTTTGTCGCCCACATGCACCGCTCCCGTTCTGTCGCCGATCATGTGCTTGAAGAAGATGGTGAGGTTGGTGGAGATGTTGAGGTGGTCGTTGAAGTTGAAGAGGTCCACGTCGCTGGTGGGGAGCTGTAGGTATTCCTGTTGTAACGGTGGCATGAAGGCCAGGTGGCCGTTGCCGCGAATCTGAACTTCTTCAAATTCAAATCTGTAATGCATATAAATTAGGAAAGGGTGTATTACAAAGCGAACAGTTTTTACTTCGAAAAATATCAAAGAAAATTTATTACATGCAAACTTGTTTGTTTTTTCTTCTTTCTGAGTTGCGTTGCACCATACAGTGACAGTCACAGACAACAAGGATCAACAGCAGACACACACACACACACACACGCACGCACACACACACACACACACACACACACACACACACACACACACACACACACACACACAACCAACAATATTCAAAGCTCAAACGGAACCAAACAAGCAACAGCAAGAAACTCAAACAAATCCAAACAACCAACACAAATAACTAAAGCTTAATCTTACCTGTAGCTTCCAGCCGAGAAACGATGAAGGCCCGACACTGGCAGAACCCACGCTCGGCCTTCATTCTGAGGCATGTCGTCCCACGCTATGTATTTCTCTTTTGGTTTCGCAGCTCCGTCGTTATCGATGATGAGAGAGCGATGATTGTAGATGGTGTGATAGATGAAGGCTGTTCCAGGACCTCCGCTGCCCCCCGTAGAGGTCTTGTTGCACGCGCTACAGTTGCTGTTCCCTCCACCTCCCCCCGCGGCTAGGAAGCGAAACTCGCTGAACGTCTTGTTGTTGTAGAAGTTGAGGGCTATTCTTCCCCCTGAGAGATTGACATCGGACAGAGATGATATACAGTAATTGTGTTAACACTCAAGAAATATCTCTGGTAAGTGGACATAGACGAGCCTCAATAAAACGAACGCGAACGAGACAAAAAGTTGCAACCGTTCTTCTTCAACACCCCCCCTCCCCCCCCCCCTACCCCCCCCCTACCCCCCCCCCCCCCAATCCAAAATAATCGGAACATTTTAGAAGACGGCTCTAGTTAATTCATGGCACATGTATCATAATTATAGTTCTACATTTTCCTTTATGTTATTGTCGCAAACCGTGCTCTTCACAATACAGTAATTAAGATATGTTTATAATAAATTTGAATACAAAACATGCAGTTATCGAAGTTTGTCTCAGGGACTTTGACATATCAGCAGTAGAAAAATATGGGGAAGGTGACCACCAGCTAGACTGTGCAACTGCAAGTATCGGTATCGTATGTCATTAAGCAATCTTACCTGCACCACCCCCTCCTCCAGGTAAAGTCGCCGACCCGTTAGCCCCGCGTCCTCCTTTAGCCAACAGAGCGCCGTAGCCTGTGAGAGTGTTGCAGTGCACCCACACACTCCCTCCGCTCCCCCCTCCACCCACTTCTCCGTCAGTGACGCTGCCGTCCAACCCGCCGGCCGTGACCCGTCCGTCAAGCAGCAAGGTGTTGGTGACGTTGAGCCAGATGCGCCCCCCTCCAGCTCCCCCTCCCCTTCCTCCCCCTGCGCTGCCGAAGAGTGTAGGTTCGTAGAGGTCGCCGTAGGGGAAGCCGATTTGGACACCGTCTGAATGAAGAGAATGGAAGAGTCAGTACGGGGAAAGAAATTGATGAATGGATGGATGGATGGGTGGGTGGAATTATGGATGAATGAATGTATGGTTGGGTGGAATAATGGAATAATGGATGGATGGATAGTCTCATATGTAAGGAAATAGAAACAAAACCTTGGCACGTCAGTTTTTTTCTCAGTTTTTTTCAGTGTTTCAGCGACTTGAAACCGGAAAACTCGAAGAATAATTTACAAGCCACAAACATAGACTATGATGATTGGTTTAATGAGCTCAACACTAAAGCAGTCAAGTAAAATACGAACTATAAATACATGTAACATAGAGAAAACTTTCCGTGTGTCAGAATGACAGTCTGTTGGTCTGTTTCGTTAATTAATTCTGTTGAAAGTTTGCATCGCAACTTTTTATGACACCAAGTTTGTATATGTAACTATGCTGTCTTTTTCTGATAAACACGTGAACATTGTGACATTTCTCTTGAAATGTGTATGTCAACATTTGATTATTTTGCATTGTTGACAACAACAACAACAACAACAACAACAACAACAACAACAACAACAACAACAACAACAACAACAACAACAACAACAACAGAACACTGACCTTCACCAGCTCTGCCACCGCTGCCACCATGACCCGCTCCGCTGCCTACACGACCTTTGGTGTGACCTTGACCCGCGTTGATGACCCCATTGACCCCTTGTCTGACCCAGGAACCGTCCTTAGGCCCACCGTCATTGTATTCATACCCTAAGCCGTCAGCGCTCAGAACTCCGCTGGCATCCACAGACATGTTGGTTGTGTGAACGTAGAAATGGGTCCCTCGGGCTAAGCCGCCGCCGTCAATCTTGAACCAGATGGTTCGGAAGTTGATGCCTGGTTCGCGAACCGGGTCAGTGATCATGTGAAGGAATCCACCAGCTTTGACGTGAACCACCTCAAACTGGTACGAGCTGGCTGGTTCGTTTTCGGTGCGCCCGTCTCGGAACAGCCACAACGTACCGCCGTGGTGGATCGTCAGATTCCGAACGTTGGCGAGTGTTCCGTTGAGAAAAATGTCGACATTGTGGATGGTGGTCTCGGGAGCCAGGCCTAGGAATCCTTCTCGGTAGACGTGGACGCTGAAAGGAAGGTCGATGCTGGGTCGCTGCAGGTCCATGGTTTGGTTGGGTCCCACATGGATGGCTCCGGTGCGGTCGCCAATCATGTTGTCAAAGAGGAGAGAGGCTGGAGAGCCTGGCGGGTCGGTGAGGACTGCTAGTTGAGCCCCGCCGTACATCTGCAGCTCGTTGAAGTGATAGCTGTTGTTGACTGTAAACAGCAAGACGAGAATGGTCAAATGTATATTGAAATAAATGAAACTGTTCTTGTGCATAGTTCAAATACTGCGGTTTGATCAAGGCAATAATGGTTTAAATGCATATTGGAATGAATGAAACTGTTCTTGTGCATAGTTCAAATACTGAGTTTTTTCAAGGCAAGAATTATCAAATGCATTTTGGAATGAATGAAACTTGTTCTTGTGCATCGTTAAAATACTGAGTTCTTTCAAGGCAAGAATGTCTGCCATTCATGGCCATATGGAACTGGCAGTTCTATTCACCACCTATGAAAGTTTCAGTTCTCCACAGGAGGAGGAGGAGGAGGAAGAGGAGGAGAGAAAGGAAGATAATTGTGTTTCATTTTTTTGTGGTTTTTTTTTTTGCTTGCTTAACGCCCAGCCGACCACGAAGAGCCATATCAGGGCGGTATTTCATAATTTGCAAAAATAAAACAACAACACAAAAACACACTTACCGGTAAAGTCTGTGTTGCCATGGTGAGGCAGAAACCAAGCGCGACCAGCGTCGTGTTCTAGGTCTGTGTAATCCTCTATCACGTTCTGCTCACGTCGCGGACCTCGCCCTATGTTGTTGATCACCAGGGTCGTGTGCTTGTACCCTGGCGTTTCAAACAGAGCAACGTCACTTTCAACACAAAAACACAACACACCACAACACACCACAACACCACACCACACCACATCACACCGCATCACACCAACACCACACCACACCACACCACACCACACCACACCACACCACAGCACACCACAGCACACCACACCACAACACCACAGCACACCACACCACACCACAACACCACACCACACCACACCACACCACAACACAACACAACACAACACAACACAACACCAATGTTGTTGACCTCCAGCGTCGTGTGCTTGTACCCTGGCGTTTCAAACAGAGCAACGTCACTTTCAACACAAAAACACAACACAACACATCACAACACCACACCACACCACACCACATCACACCAACACCAACACCACAGCACAGCACAGCACAGCACAGCACAGCACAGCACAACACAACACCAATGTTGTTGACCAACAGCGTCGTGTGCTTGTACCCTGGTGTTTCCAAGAGAGCAACGTTACTTTCAACACAAAAACACAATACAGCACAACACAAATTTAGTTTGCAAGGATAAAACCCAAATGCTATTGAATCTAAAATTGTATTTGTCATTGCTCAACTTCTAGTTATTACAGTGGAATGTGCCCTGGCGACCACCCCAAAGAAACCCCAACGAGGTTCTTTCCTAAACATAGTTCCCCGTTCAATGACAAACAATTAGGTGTGTAAGATGAAGTGGTCGTTAGAGACAGGTTTGACTGTATTTGTCTGTTTGGTTTGCTTGTTCACTTTAAGGAGCCGTTGGTCAATGATCTGGTGAATGTTTGAAATATCCTTTTTTTGTACAACGCTCCATCCATAAACCTTTCTTCTCTTGGGATGGCAACACAACTCGTCTCCCTAAAATCAAGTCACATTCACTTCAAGTTTCACACTCTTACATAAGATCATGAAATTATGAAATTGTAAAAAAAAAAAAAAATTGAAAGCTTGACCCGCCCCCCCCCCCTCCCCCTTAGCCCCCGCCAGTCTATCACATCCCGCAATTTCTTCTTGAAAAAAACTAAAAAGATGCCAAATCATGCAAACAAGTGTACTCTGGGTGTCTAAATCTCTTCAGCTTAAACATTCCAGAGCGGTAGACAAAATGTGACCCTCCACCACGAAATGAGTCGCATGTCATCTCGCACGGTTCTGCGCTAGGCTTAATATAAGTCCGGGGAGTGTCTGGTAACAGTGTGAGGGTCACCTTAGTCACAGGCTTATAACTCAAACCGTTTTCGCTCTTTTCTAAAACGGTTTTCACCACTGGATAGAGCCTAAAAACTCTTTAGAAAAATGTAAAAATATGAAAATCATGCAAAGATGACATGCGACTCATTCCGTGGTGGAGGGTCACAAATGTCAATGCCTGTTTACCTGTGTGGTAGAAGAACACCGTCCCAGGCCCACCGTCACTGTGCCCTCCGTCAGACAGACCGCCGTACGCGTCAAAGTCACCGGCAAAGGTTTTGTTGTGTGCAAAGTGCATGGCGATCCTCCCTCCTGCGCCCCCGCCCCCCACCTTGCCTGACAACTTGCTCCCGTCTCCGCCAGTCACCTGGAAACTTCCATAGCCCTGTAACAGAAAAGAGACGGCCTCTTGAGATCTGATGTTACATGTTGGCTGAGCATCTATCCATACCTAGCTGCAGCTAGTTACACAACTGACATTATGATTACTAATAAATCGCAACACCAATGACAAAAGTTTGATTGAGGGTTTATCTCAATTTTTGTGTATTAGCAATCAAAAAAGTTCATGCATGACATTTTCAAACCCTTTTGATCAGCAGGCTTTTGAAAAAGGACTGGAATGCTTTCAAAAGCTTTGATTTCATTGTTGTTTAAGCCGTAAATACTACTATTTCAACTACTCCTGCTAATATAAACGATAATAATAATGATAACACAGTGCTAATCACTTCCAGACAGTAGTCTCGTGGCGCTTCACCAAAAGCATTGGGCATTACAATTCAACATTTCACACATAAAAAGTCAGTTATGTAGAAAAGCTGTTACAACTATACCTTGATTAGTCCCACTTCCAGGAGAATGCTGCCCCCGCTGCCTCCTCCACCTCCCCCAGAGCCTGCCTCCCCGTTGCATCGCACTGTGCCGTCATTGTGCAGGGTGCCTGTCACTTTCACGTAGACCACGCCCCCGCCACGCCCGTCAAGTTGATTGACACTTGTGGCCCCGCCTCTGCAGCCCCTTGTGGAAGGATGGAAGACAGAGCCGTGGGCGTGGCCTGTGGCGTTCTGGGCGGAGCCTCTTCCCCCACGCCCTCCGTGACCCGCACCTGTACAGCAGAATTAGAAATCCAACATGCTCTAGGAGTGTTACATTTGAAATATACATGCTCTTTTCAAATCTGAAGCTGTGTCGCTTGGATTTGCCATTTTGATCAGTTTATTTATATATAAAAAAAAAGTGTGTAGTGCATGTAAAAAACCCGAAAATGAGAAGTTTGGTTATTGCCGTTTGTTTCATTGTAGAATTACTCGCCAAACAGATTAGTTCTCTGTCTACCTGCTGTATGCCTTTCTTCCCCCCGCCCCCCCCCCCCCCCCCTTCCTTAATTCCCTCTCTTTGTTGCTAACACTAAATTAATGACAAGATGATATCCATTACTGAGGAGGGTTTTTGACATAGAAACCACACTATTTGCAGTCAGGATGCCAGAGTGTTTCGACAAACAAAGCGGATGTTAGTCAAAAGGTCAATCGTTCACTCTGAGTAGTTTAGACGAACAAAGCGGGTGTTAGTCAAAAGGTCAATCGTTCACTCTGAGTAGTTTAGACGAACAAAGCGGGTGTTAGTCAAAAGGTCAATAGTTCACTCTGAGTAGTTTAGACGAACAAAGCGGGTGTTAGTCAAAAGGTCAATAGTTCACTCTGAGTAGTTTAGACGAACAAAGCGGGTGTTAGTCAAAAGGTCAATCGTTCACTCTGAGTAGTTTAGACGAACAAAGCGGGTGTTAGTCAAAAGGTCAATAGTTCACTCTGAGTAGTTTAGACGAACAAAGCGGGTGTTAGTCAAAAGGTCAATTGTTCACTCTGAGTAGTTTAGACGAACAGACATAAACCGCACAGATTTACACTTCATACTTTTTCTCATGTTTTCCACGTTCTATATCGTCACGCAAAGCGCACGCATAACATCTGTGACCCTCCACCACGGAATGAGTCGCATGTCACCTTTTCATGATTTTCATATTTTTACATTTTCTTAAAGAGTTTTGTATTCTCTATCCAGTGGTGAGAACCGTTTTAGAAAAGAGTGAACACTTTTCGAGTTATAAGCCTGTGACTATGGTGACCCTCACACTGTTACTAGACACACCCCGGACTTATATTATGCCTAGTGCAGAACCGCGTGAGGTGACATGCGACTCATTTCGTGGTGGAGGGTCACATATATACATATTTCAAAAAGGCTTACTCACAACAGGGACCACACTCATATGCTTATTATACATACTGCAACTATACTCACCGGATGCACCTTCCCCATCTTGACCTTGACCCTCAACGCAGGGGATCAGGTGAAGGTCACCCACAATGGTGCCAAGGTCATCCACAGTCAGGTTCCCAACAGTGATATTCAGGTGTACAGCGTGGATGGTCCCCCCTCCATGGACGTTGAGATTGTCCACCTGCAATGATATCATGACAGTCAAGGAACATCAACCTAGAAATGAAGAGCAGGCTGCATGTTCAAGAGGACCGTCCTCAGTTTACCTACACTTCAGGGCGGGGAGATAGCTGAATCGGTAGCGGCGCTAGCTTCAAAACCAGTTGGCGCAAACGGCATGGGCTCGATCCCCACGTTCGGCGAGGGATTTTTTTTCCTGGATTCAACTTTGTGTAGACTCTCCTCGGTGTCCGAACACGCCCGTGTGCAAGCATGCGCACGATAAAGATCCCAAGTTCAGACCAAAAGTCTCAGGGCTTGAAAACATGAATACACGCATGCAGAAAACTGTACGTAGCACCGTACTGGATGCAGTATGGCAGCTCGTTTTTCCCAGTCAGACAGCAGCCCTAATTTCCATGAGAATAACATCACAGGAGTATATCAATCTTATCCTAATTCCATATCCTTGCAATTCATGACACATTTGTGGACGTTTCAAGTTGAGCGAGTGGAGTTTGAGTAGAGCTGGTTAAAAGCGGCCCGTAGCTGGTCCAGGCTCAGTATTGAGCAACAGGTATCAACCTTATATATACACAGTTCTGTGGCAATCAGTTTTGGAGGAAGATGAACCAGGCACTCCCACCGAGGTTGGCCTGAAAACATTCCAGTGAAGAAGCTGCGGAGGGCCATGTTGGAGTCTGTTTACTGCAAAGACCATGAGGTCGACGTACTCGTGAATGTTGGGTTATAAGTGTACAATTAATCATTCCATAAACGAGCCTTTGTTCTTTTTCAGTTCAACAGTTACACGCAGCGACCTACGCAAAGTTGACATCGCCTTATTAATATCAGGTTTAAATTGAACCCGAAGTTGCCTCACGAAGACTTTGCTACGTCTTTATATAAATAAAAAAAATCAACAACAAAATTAGCGCCACAGCTTCGTGCGGCAAGCTTCGTGAAATCGACATCGCGACATTTATTTCGCCCCATTAATATAAGACTCTACACTAACAGACATACGTTTGTCCAATCAAAAACTACTTCCAAACCACTCACCATCAACGTGAGGGAGTTGTCTTCGTCTTCCAGCCCCGGGGGTACCGTCACTTCGCCCCCATCCGCCACAGTCAGGGTGGGTACCCGTAACACACCCTCCGTGCTGATGTACCCCTCTCCCGCTATGTGTGCCCTGCGTCCGAACTTGAGGTGACAGTTGCTGGACACTTCCACTTCGTCAATGCCCAAGGTCCCCCTGCAAGGAATGGCCAGCATAAGCAGCGTTTTTCCCCACATACAGATGTTTGAAAATATGCATTGATACATACATACAATAAGCAGCATGAATTGGCGCATACAATTGTTTTATCTGAAGCATTGGTCCGACCGACCCCTGTCCGATAGTTTTGACATACATGTAGGAATTTTTCTGACAACCAATGTTCCAGCTAAGCTGACAGAGCCAAGACAGTTAGACCTAGAGATATGTCAGATCCAGTTCCAACCGACCTGTTGCCTTCTGTGAATGGGAGCAACGCCGTATACATATTTTCTCTAGGAACTCTTGGATGTCAGGATTTATATGTGTTGTTTTCTTGATAGCTTGTTTGGTGGGGGTGTTAGTGCTTGGGGTGTGTTGTTGTTGTTGTTGGTGTTGTTGGTGGTGGTGGTGGTGTTGGTTTTTGTTGTTGTTGTTGTTGGTGGTGGTGGTGGTGGTGTTGGTTTTTGTTGTTGTTGTTGTTGGTGGTGGTGGTGGTGGTGTTGGTTTTTGTTGTTGTTGTTGTTGGTATTGCTGTTGTTGTTGCTGTTGTTGTTGTTGTTGGTATTGCTGTTGTTTGTTGCTGTTGTTGTTGTTGTTGGTATTGCTGTTGTTGTTGCTGTTGTTGTTGTTGTTGGTATTGCTGTTGTTTGTTGCTGTTGTTG
This sequence comes from Littorina saxatilis, assembly GCF_037325665.1. Lineage (NCBI taxonomy): Eukaryota > Metazoa > Mollusca > Gastropoda > Littorinimorpha > Littorinidae > Littorina > Littorina saxatilis. Next base: position 4,319,921 of record NC_090255.1, read on the forward strand.
TTGTTGTTGTTGTTGTTGTTGTTGTTGTTGTTGTTGGTATTGCTGTTGTTGTTGCTGTTGTTGTTGTTGTTGGTATTGCTGTTGTTTGTTGTTGTTGTTGTTGTTGTTGACGGTTGATTATTGAATGTTCGTGTCCCTTCATCTTATTTGGCTACTTGGGGCTAATTCTATTTGTTTCCTCTTCACAGTTCACAGGGTGGTCTCCGTGTTCGAATTTAAGCCTATCACAGTAAAGCGAAGTGGTTGTAAATAAAACCTGTTAGAAATACCTTTTTACACTTGTAACTTCAACTCTTTTCTTCTTCTTGTTTTAAATCTTGAGCTGTTCCGAAGACCGTTGTTCTAGTTGTCTTCGTCTTCCTTTCCTCTTGTTTCTTCTTCTTGATGTAGTAGTTGTAGTTGTCGTTGATGCTATCATTGGTGTTCTTAGTTTATAAACTGAAGTTGTGGTCACAGAACTGGGCGCTCTCAAGACTATTTGTCATTCATTGTTGTTGTTGTTGTTGTTGTTGTTGTTGTTGTTGTTGTTGTTGTTGTTGTTGGTTTTAAACTGGTGAATGGCGCAATGGTTTTTTTGGGGGGTGAACGTGTTAGTGCATAATCCATTTACCTCGAAAAAAAAGTGTAGCTTCTCAAAAGAACTACATGTATTTTCCAAAAATACAAAAAAGTAGGCACCAATCCTAATTCTTGGATCTTTCCCAAAACAAAACCTCTACGCGTCCATCAATTTTGCTCCACCCTATTTTGTTCCCTACCATCTCGAGGGACACAAAAATAAGGAAAAGGAGTCTGTAGAAATGCAAAAAGAAAGAATGTAGAGCAAACATCAAACAAGTCTGCTCACCACACTGTGATGTTGACGTCACGACACCGGAAGAAGGAGGGAAGATGAAGTGTACCGCCCTCGTAGATGAAGACGCTGGTGAAAGCCTCGATTTCATCCACCAATCGGAATGCTAGGGTTTGTCCCGGACCGACATGCAACACTCCGCTGTTGTCACCGGAAATGACGTGGCTATGAAGCTCAAACGGTCTGTGGAGTAAAAAAACCAAACTAAATTGATGTAACTATGTGATGCCCTACTAGCATCATTCATAATACAAAACTTTTCTCCTTAGAATTGTTTGCCAACAACGAACGAAAAAGAATAATTGCATAGACCTAATGTAAGAGATATTTAAATTGGCAATTAATAATTTTAGATTGCTAAGAAGATCAGATCTTTCCCAATGTGGCAAATGTTTCAATATTGGTACGCAACTGTGCCACAAGTAAATGACTGAAAACAAATGTATCATTGCAAATGAACGTGAAATATGGTAACTGAATGAAACACGCAACAGATAAAACTGGGTACTTCACTTCAGTCATTCACACTCTTGGCCTAAGGTTTCTGTCTAAAATATCTGTCCTTGTGTATTAAGGATTGATCGATTAATCGATCAATCTATCAACCAACCTATCAATCAATCAATCAATCAATCAATCAATCAATCTCTCTCTCTCTCTCTCTCTCTCTCTCTCTCTCTCTCTCTCTCTCTCTCTCTCTCTCTCCCACATATTAAAAATAATCAAAGAGTAGTTTTAACTCACTCCACTAGATCTGGATGAAGAGCAAAGTGTGCATGTCCTAGAATCCGCACGTCTTCGAATTGGCTGGTAGAGTTGTCAATCAACCAGGTCCTTCCTGCGTCATTTGCATACTGGCTGTGATTGGTTGTTGTGTAACCCAGAGACCGCCCACCGTTGTCGATGATGAGAGTTCTGTTCTTTACGTCAGGGGTGGAATCCTGCAACAGGTATGGGTTTAAATGACAGCTTTGTTTTCGCGCAGAAAAAAAGATAATATGCATTTTGCGCTACGTACTGTACCTGGCAATGGCACGATATATTGTTGACACTCATCGGAGTCGCCAAACAATAAAAGATGGCGCGACATAGCTCTTCAAAATGTTTACCATGAAAGACAAGTATACCTTACTGCAACTGTGATGAACGAGAAATACTTGTAATACTTCTACCTGGCGGGACAAAACAGATGAATTTCACTGATGTTTTTTTGTTTTTTTTTTAATGTTTCTTGCAGGATTTTCTGTTATCACAAGCATATAAGGACATTTTTTAATTGCTTATTGCGTTATGCGTTCAACACGAAGAACATATGTTGCGATTTTAGACGTCGGAACTAATAAAATGTTCAACAAAACAAGGCGCGTGCACAGCTGACAGGGGATGATGGTCCTGACGTTCCTCGCTCTATTTCTCTATTTTTCTGTCTTTGTCGGTCTGTCTCTCTCTCTCTCTCTCTCTCTCTCTCTCTCTCTCTCTCTCTCTCTCTCTCTCTCTATCTCTCTCTTTCTCTCTCTCTCTCTCTCTCTCTCTCTCTCTCTCTCTCTCTCACTCACTCTCTCTCCTGTGCATTTTTTTTCCCTAGTCATAGTTATAGTAAAATAGTTTAGTCCCTCTTTAGTGCGAGGGCCAGATGCAAAAAAGCATATCTATGCTTATTCTTGTCACCCTCGAAAAATAAAGATTTGTCATTGTCATTGTCTTTGTCATTGTCATTGTCTCTCACTTTCTCTTTCTCTCTTTCCTTCTCTCTCACACAAACGCACCAACATTTTCTCTCTCTGTCACTCTCTCTCTCTCTCTCTCTCTCTCTCTCTCTCTCTCTCTCTCTCTCTCTCTCTCACACACACACACACACACACACACACACACACACACATACACACATACACACACAAACACACACACACACACACACACACATCTCTTTCTTTCTCACTCTCTCACTCTCTCTCTCTCTCTCTCTCTCTCTCTCTCTCTCTCTCTCTCTCTTTCACACACACCTCCATCCGCCCTCACACACAAAAAATAATAACACATCTATAGTAATAGCAGCATACCTTGAGCAAAATGGTTCCAGCCCCAGCGTGCCCAGTGGTCGAGGAGCCACCGTGTGCTCTGAGGGATCCGAACCACCAGTCTGTGTGTCTGTACTGCACGGCCACCCGGCCACCGCCACCCGCACCCCGGGTACCGCTTGTTACATTTCCACCGCTGGCCTGGGAGAAAAAATCTCTGCCGGTTATTATTTCACACAAGAAAGCAATTTTGGAGGTTTGGTGCTTTTTCTAAAATTTTCAATTTTATTCAGAAAAGTGCAGGGAGCATGAACAGTAAAACAATGTTAATGTTCATACATTACCGACAATTCCATACGGACAGGCAAGCAGACAGACAGACAAACACAGTCAGATAGGAAGCGCGAAGTCAAACTTAGCTTGGCTTAACTCAATTCAAAACTCCAACTCACTTTCATTTCCCCGAACCGTGAAAATGATAATAACGAATACAGAAAGAACACAACAAACTCATTACAACTGTTTAAGTCTAAACTCATTTTGTTCAACGAGTCAACTACTGAAGACTCAATATCATCTCCATTTTCACTCACTGAAATGACCCCTGACCCTTCAAGGTCACGTGTGTCGATCCAGATGCTGCCCCCTGACCCGCCAGAAGCGCCCCCTAGACCGTCAGCCTCGATCTGACCTTCCACGATCAGATTTTTGCGAACGCTCAGAATCAATATTCCACCTCCTGCACATGAATCAGACAATCATTCAACTTCAGCTCAACAAGCAAATGGTGATGTTGTTGATGATGACAAGGAGGAGGACGGTGGCAGTGGCGGACAAGAAGAAATAGAAGAGGATGATGATAACGATGGCGATGATGGTGATAATAATTGTTTGTCGTTGCTTGACGTTGCTTTGAGGGGGAGGAAGATGATGATATGGAGAACGAGAAGGTGTATTGTATTAAGACTGACTGACTGTTAGTGTTTAACGTCCTCTTAGACCAACTGGTCTATATTGGGACAGGTATTGGTAATACGCTGAAGATATGGTGTGATACTTTGATTCGAACAAGCCCGCTGTGGCTGTCTTCTTCGACACACCAGCATTGGGTTTGTCTCGTCAAAGTATCGAAATACGATCATGATAATCAGAGACGAGAGATGATGCATGCGTGTCTTCGTGTTTTCCAAGCCCTGAGACTTTCGTGGTGAACGTGGGATCTTTTTCGTGCGCATGTGTGCACACGGGGGTGTTCGGACACCGAAGAGAGTCTGCACAAAGTTGACTCCGAGAAATAAATCTCTCGCCGAACGTGGGGATCGAACCCACGCTGATAGCGACCAACTGGCTACAAAGCCAGCGCGCTACCAACTGAGCTACGTCCCCGCCGTATTGTTTTAGTGGTGAAGAAGAAAAGAAAAAGAAGAAGATGACGATTACAACAAAAATCATTACGGAAGGATACGAGAATTGATACTGACCACGCCCAGTAGTGTTCGTAGCTCCGTCCCCACCGCTCCCGAAGTCAACTGGTTGGTAGAGTGACCCGTAGATGTCGCCCCCACGAGCACCTGCATGGAATACACAAATCTTGTGGTTTTTGAAACAGCTAAAGGGTCTGAATGAAGAGGATCTCTCTTTCTCGTGGTCTCTGTCTCAGGCACTTGACTATTCGCACATGATTCTGTGCGTAATATAACATCATGTTTGAATCTGTGTCTTTTTCTGGGACGTACATGTGAGTGTGTATTTTTCTTAATGTGTGTCCCTTTGTCTGCGTTCACTGCTCATAATGTTTCTGTCTACATTGTATTATATTTGACTGGTGGGATCTGTGCGTTCTTCTTCAAATTTCAATTGAACAAACGTTCTGCTTAGAAAAAAAATGTTTAGATTCAAGGATATAGTTGTCTGCACTGTTAACATTATCAATGGACCGATCGATTCCGAAGAATTAACGTCCTATTAACACAAACGGTCAAACTTTTTCGATCAATATAATCGAACAAGTTACCAGAAGATGATCCAGTGTCTCCTCTGCCGCCATGCCCCGCCCCTCCGTTCCCTTGACCCGCCCCCTGGCCTGTCATCAAGCCACGCCCACTGACGCTCAGCCAACCAGACGCGTCCACTTGCATGACGTCAGTTGTCACGTGCAAAGTGTCAGCCTCTACGGAACCGCCTCCTTCGACGGTGAAGTGAGAGTCGAATTTGTCGTTGGTACTAGAGATCTGTTGTGTACACAAACAAAACAAAACAAGTTACTGACTCTTTTTTCTTCTGGATTAAAACGATTACAGCCAATCTGTATTTTGTTGTTTGTTTGTTTGTTTGCTTAACGCCCAGTCCACCACGAAGGGTGATATCAGGGCGGTGCTGCTTTGACATTTAACGTGCGCCACACACAAGACAGAAGTCGCAGCACAGGCTTCATGTCTCATCCAGTCACATTATTCTGACACCGGACCAACCAGTAGCCAGTCTGTATGACCAAATTAGTAATTACATCGTTATGTGTGCAAAGACTGCTCAAACCTTTATGGATTGTTGAATGTCAAAAATGGTTCTTTGGCCGTTGTGTATATATGCAGAATATGGACCAAGTACGGTTCCTTGGCAGAATAAATTGTGCGCATAAATTAATATGCTGACATTGTTTATGTTCCCATAGGCATTTCCTAAGTTCCCTCATTGAAAGTGAAAGTCACATTGCAATAATGTAGGGAGAAAGTCAACAGAAGCTTAAGGAATCAATCATTTAAAAACAAGCTCTTATTGAGCCGGGTGTCTATCATAATACGCTTTTTTCGTAAATGATTTCCCGCGTACAAACACAGATTTGTTTGCGAGTAGAAAGTGTTCTTACAGTTACCGCCCACTGGTCACTGGTATTGCCATAGTGACTGACGAAGTGCAGCTGACCGCCATCTTGAACAGTGACACTGGACAGACTGAGGTCACGTGGTGCTGATAGTTCCCATGTGACTGTTTCTCCTGGATCACATTGAAACAGCATTGCTGGTCATCAAGACAGAACAACCCAAATGGACGTGCCTACTAACAACATAATCATACAATCTCTCTCTCTCTCTCTCTCTCTCTCTCTCTCTCTCTCTCTCTCTCTCTCTCTCTCTCTCTCTCTCTCTCTCTCTCTCTCTCTCCCACCCCCATCCCCCTTTTTCTCCGCCGTGTTAATTTTCCCCCAAGTGGTTACTATTCATGTGTATTAAATTCCGTACATGCCTTTTGTTTTTAATGTACTTGCCCTGTGGTTTCTTTTCATTTCGTTTTTATTTGTGCGTTCTTTGTTATCACATGATCATTGGACTCTATGATATAATGGTTGAAGTGTTTTTCTTCCTTTTACGATCAATCATGATCGTTGGCTGCGCTGGCTTTGAGAATGTGGTCCGAAGGACCCTCTAATTGCTTTGTATACACAAGGAGTTGTATGTTAGAATTGTAATGTCGCCGTGGTTTTTTTTTAATCTTGTTAATTTGTTTGTTTTGAATGCTGATGTGATTGAGCTGTAAGAAAGGACCATATGGACCTAATGCTATCATCCCTCGGTAATAAAGTTTTCGAGTTCTCTCTCTCTCTCTCTCTCTCTCTCTCTCTCTCTCTCTCTCTCTCTCTCTCTCTACTTTCATTTTATTATAATCATGTAGCAGTAGTTTTTTTTACTAGCTTATTCTTTAGCAATTTTAGACTAGTCCCTCTTTAGGGCGAGGGCCAGATGTAAAAAAGCAGATCACTGCTTACTCTATTGTTCTCTCTCTCTCTCTCTCTCTCTCTCTCTCTCTCTCTCTCTCTCTCTCTCTCTCTCTCTCTCTCTCTCTCTCTCTCTCTCTCTCTCTCTCTCTCTCTCTTGTCCGAACATGTTTTACTCACAACAAACACCATACTCGAAAAGACGGGGCAGACATGATATCTGCAGTGTACAAAAATTAATACATAAACTTTATTTTTAAACTCTTTGCTCTATTATCTCATCAATGTACGTGCCTCTTCCTCTTTCGAGTGTGAAAAAAAAATAACATACTAACCAGATGCAACAATGAGCCTCGCGTCCTTGCCCTTGACAGTGCCCCAGATTTTCAGCTCGTTGCTACGCAATAGGTTGAGATTGGCAGCGCAGGGGGCGGGGTTAGAGAGGGGCGGTCGGATCTCCACTGGCGCAGCGGGTAGAATAAGCTCCGCCCCTCTGTACAGGAATAGCTGCCATGTCATGTTGGCTCGCTGGTAGTCGGTTTCCTGTATTTACAAAAAAGAAGCTTTGTAGACATACGCATGTCTCAGAGACACTATTTCATGACTCAGAGACGGTATCCCCAACCCCCGCCCCCCCCCCCCTCCCTGCCCGTGTTACCGCAAGTGGCAAAAAACACCTAACAAACGCACGTCTGGGTAGCGCAACTCTTGTTGCTGCTGGCATTCAACTGGCAAACGTCTGACACATGAATATATCCTTTGTCACACTATTTTCAAAACTGGTTGCAAAAGGTGTGTTCAAAAGCGGAACACTTCGGGTTAAGCCTCCAATTAACTGGGCGAAGTCGATTACGCAAAATATACTTCGCAAAGCTGGGTGCACGGAGCTTTAGCACTAAGTGTTTGGTAAAAAGACTTTCCGTGGACTTCGGGCCCGGTTAAGGACAGGCTTTAGGGTGCTTTCAGCATGATTTAACTCTCTTCCCGACATAACATTCTATCTGAAAAGCATGCAGATAAACAACAACAACAACAACAAGAAAAACAACAACAACAAGAAAAACAAGAACTAAAAGTGAGAAGCTTGCAGTCTGACCTGTGTCCACTCCAGTGTGTGACCTGGTGGCACGTGCAGGTGACCTGTGTCGTCACCAACGATCTGAATGGCCTTGACCCTTGTCCCTGTACCGTTGAAGGTCAAGTGCGCGCCCCCGTAAAGCTCCATGATGGTGAAGTCGTAGGTAAAAGTGTCGTTTTGTGGAAGCAGGTAAGCAATGCCACCTGTGTTGATGTATTCCAGGTATGCTGTCTCACCTGCCCAGCTTCCCCCGTGCTCCGTTACCTGTGGGGAAATAAATTCGTCTTATCTGAGTTTTTGTCTTGACAGAACATGTATAATTGAGTTTAAAGTGAATTATTTCCTTAACACTGAATAAACAAGAAATTCCTAGGAGGTAGGAAAAACACCCCCGTCAAAGGGAAATAACCTTCTCAGTTGGTGGCAGTGACTGAGTGAGAATGGTTATTTCCCTTTGACCATGAAGATGTCCCTGTATAAGTCCTTGTATAATTTTAATCCACCAATAACTCCCTAACCGTGTGTTTGACTGGTCCTAATTTTTGTAAGGACCGTCTCAGGAATGTATAGAACCTGTTCACCAAGTTTGGTGACGATCGGTCCGTTCATTCTTGAGATCTATATGCGAACACAAACACACAAACACCCAAACAAACACACAAACACCCAAACAAACACATCGAGCGAAACCTATACACACCCCTATACCGGGAGTGTAAAGACAGTATTTAATTTTAGGGACTGAATGTGTACTGCGAGTATCCAGAAAATGCCTTAATCTTTCGTGCATTTTATTATTGTCAAAGTGTTTTTTAACAAAGCATGTGTTGCTGCTTTTGAAATAGCTGAGAAATACAGAATTTCTCAAACCGAAAATAGCTTCATTTGAAACAGAAGTGTCCCAAACACTCTTTGTCCCCAATGATTCTGTTTGAGTGTTAAAGTCCATGAAACGTTTGTCACAACGCGAGACAGAAGAAACCAATTTAGTCCTTTTGTTTTGCCCGAGTGAGATGCAGCACAAAATTTCATTTCAGTCATGCTTTGGTAAGGTGTCATTCTTTCGAAATGTTTCTCTTAAAGAGAGACTGAAATCCTGTAAAGAATGAATATTTCAAGCCACTACCTACCCATGCAAAACAGTTCAGATCTGGTTCTTACATGTCATAAGGCCACCCCTCCACTTGGTCAAGTACCAAACCTCAACAGCCTGAGTGCTTGGTCAAGTACCAAACCTCAACAGCCTGAGTGCTCTCAGTGCAAAGTTGGATTTTAAAAAAAATTCGCGAAAGCAGCTAGTTGCTTTTTAAGAAATCATGTAATCACAAAACACCTCCGGGACAACCTGAGTCTAGCCTGTCTGAAAACACCTCCGCGTGAGGGGTTTTGCTGCCAGCGCGGTGAAGATAAAGAGGGAAACATTTTCTCTGCTCGCGCGGCAGCAAACAGGATGTCTCTGAACTGAAAATCACAAAATTCTAAATCACCACAGCAAGCATTCGGGGTGTCGATTGTTGGTATGTGACCAAGTGGAGGGATGGTCTTTTCCCATGTAAAGGCCTGGCCAGATCAGAGATGGTGAACCGGAAAGTTTACATGAGAAGGAGTGTGGCTTTTAAATATTCACGCTTTACAACATCAGTTTCAGTCTCCCCAAACTAAGGATCGTGAAACAGACCTGTGGTTTCTGGCAGTTGTTGTCCACTCTCAGATTTCGGATGTCGTCACCATGGAGATATATCAGTCCGGGTCCACCCGGTTCCATCCCGCTTCCACCTGCAGCAAACCACCCGACTGTGTCATATCTTGTGTGACAGAAATCGTTCAGGAAGCCCACAGTATGGTAGCTAAAAGGTCAACCTTGGCGCGCGCAAATAAAGCGCAAGAAAATGAAGAAGACGGAGAAAGCGGAGCAGAAGAGATCAGAAAGAGAAAAATAAAGACAGAAAAAGACAAACAATTCAACAATACAAGCAAACATACAAACGAATGGTAAACTGCTTACCATGGGCCGACACATGTCCGCTCTTGAAGTCACCAGACGTGAAGTGCACGTAGACACGCCCTCCCGCCCCTCCCCCTCCACGACTCTTGCCCCCATTGCCGCCATTGCTTGACAAACTTCCGCTTCCGGTAAACGTCTGACAGCGCACGCGCAGAGAGCCTCCACTTCCGCCTCCAGCGTGATTGGCCTGACGAAAAGAATCGCGAAGATACAACCATGCCGAAAAAAGATAACATAGCCGCCTAATTTGCAGAGAAAATGTGAGGAGCTACCAGCATGCAACGGTATGTGTTTTGGAGTGTAGTGATTGGCTCACGAAGTGTAGCCTATGCGATCGTAACTTTGTCTGTCTGTGCGTTTGTGCGTGTGTGTGTGCGTGTGTGTGTGTGTGTGTGTTTGTGCGTGTGTATGTCTGTGGTAGAAACTTTAACATTTCCGAGTCTATGTGTGAGTGGTTATCCAAGACTATGGATAAAGCTCGCATAAGATTACGTCACGGTCAAAAGTGTTTGACGTCAATTAATGCATCATGACGGCATGCCTCCCTGTAGTCTTTCTCTCTCGCGTGGTGTGTGTGGTCTCGGTCATTGTTATTTTGAGCGGGCCGAGACTATTTGGCAGTCGTGTCCCTGTAAGTAGGCTACATGCAGACAGACAGATCTAGATCTAGTGTCTCTCTTTCTTGCAGTGTCACCTAAGCTTACTGTGTGTGTGGGTGTGTATGTGTGACGGAGTGATTGAGTTTGTGTTACTGTTTGTCTATTTCTTACGTGAGCCTTGAAGGCTTCGCCTCTTGTTTTAACTTTGTACATAGCGTTCTCTATAAACTGTTGTTTGAACGTTACTCCCTATCCACTTGCACCCCCCCCCTTCCCTTTTTCTCATACAAACACTAACCAATGTAATGTCACTGTCTCAAGAGCATCCGTTACTCTTACTTCTGCTTATAACTGGTTTGCATTTGTTTCATAACCTCTTGGATAACTTTATAATCTATGTTTATTTTACGTTTGTCAAATAAACCGTTTGCACAAATAGCAATATACTGTTACAAGGCCCGTGCACGCGTCATTACTTATTCGGATACAGACTCAGCACACACACACCATTGAAATTCTTCAAATCTGCTCAACACATTATTTTACCCTCAGCAATGATTCTAATGTCAACCACAACTACACAGGAGAAGAACGAGTCATACCGTAGCATCGAGGCCGTCCACAGAAACCGTCCCGTTGACAAAGAACTTGCCAGAGACCTCCATGACGATGTACCCCCCTCCCCGGCCTCCGTTCTGGTAGATAGGCAACGTGCTGCCTCCCCCGCTGCCCCAGGTGCTGGCCTCGAAGATGGAACCGTAAGGGAGGTTACTGGCGAACGTGTAATGAGAAGAGTAGCCTCCCCTTCCGCCTCTGCCGCCATGGCTCGCCCCGCTTGCTCCGGTTGATGCTGTCTTTCCCGCTCCTGAAACGAAAACCAAATCAAAAATCACTTTATGCGGATTACGCTGGTCTTTTATACAGATTTTGTTGTATATCCGGATTTTTCTTTTTGTTGTTTTTCAAATTACACAAAGTAGAATACTAACAGTGAGTTCAAATATGTCATGATGGGTGATCCAAACACTCCACTACAAAATAGTCATGCGTACATTAATGTAGACTAACTGATCAACCTGTGGTGAATATATATACTGTAATGACTTGCAAGGGAGAAATAACTTCTTATTCCTGTTTCCTGCTTTCAAGACTTGTTTATCTCCTTCCAGAGGCATAGATTATCCAAAAACTCTGTATTTGCCTGTGGGTACCCAACCCGAGAGGTTTGTTTGTTTGTTTGTTTGCTTAACGCATAGCCGACCACGAAGGGCCATATCAGCAACCCAAGAGGTTAACCGTCATCACGAGATAGCATTACAAAGCATCGAGAGAAAAAAATACAGCCCAAAGAGAACATTGTAGAAGCCCGTAGCATCTCCTATGAGAAAAATAGGCCATGTTTTCACCCACCTGGGTTTACCTGGGTAACACGAGATCACCTACCTGGACCTTCGTTGCTATAGAAACCTCCACCAGCCGCCGTAACGGACCCTCCCACGCTGACGTCATCGGCCACCACCTTGACAGAATCCCCTTGTAGCGTTCCGTCCACCACCACCGTAGTTACGGTGAACACAGCCAGGGGTGACACCGCCTGGCTACCCGGGGTGGGCTTCTGAAAACCGGCGTCAATTTTTCCTCCAGGCTTGACCTCAAGTCTGCCACACTGGACATCGTTGTGCGAGTCTGACGCCTCCTGGATTCCCAGTCTCACACTTCCGGTAGTGTCCACCACGAAGTGGTTTGCGTTGATCGCGTAGGAAGGAGGGGGACGGATCGTTACAGGGACCAGAGATTCCATGACACCGGCCACTTCGGTGTAGCCCAGGTAGAAGGTATCGTTGGGGTAAAAGGACAACCTCCCTTTTGGTCCCACCGCAAGATGGTTCCACCCGTGAGTGAGTGGTGGTTTGTGGTTGATGAGTTTCCCAGCCTTCATCACGCCGTTTACTGTCACGCTTTCTATCACGAGGTAGGACACTCCCGAATAGTCCCCGTCCTTTTGTGCAAAAGAGTCCAAAGTCACTGTCCCGTTCTCTCCGACCAGAAGCGTCCTGGTCCGGACCACGCTGTTCCCCGACACGCTGAAAGGCACCAGTGACGTCATCACCCCGTGTGACGTCAGATAGTCCACCTGCAGCTCTGACGTGGGATGGAAAGTGAAGTTCCCGCCATTGCCGACAGTGAGACTCGTCACTTGCTCCGGGAAGCTCACTCTCCGTGCGTCGAAGAGTCCGTTGACGGTGATTTCGTCAGCGTAGAGCTCCGAGTGATCCATATCCGTGACGTCACTGCCGTTTGTGATCATGGAGAGGTTCTGCGTGTCGAGCAGCAGCTTCCCCCCAGGCCCGTGAACTATGAACTTGGTGATCTTCTTCTTGTCGTGGATGGGAGACTGGAAGCTGGCTTTGTTCCTCACCTCCATCACCCCAGACACAGACAGCGTGTGAGTCTGTATCGGTCCTCCCGCAGTGACCGAGAGTCTGCCGAGGGGTCCCACCACCGTGTCTCTGACGTCACTGCCGAAGATGACGTCACCGGTGGGCTGCAGAAAGCCGTTGACGGTGACGTTGACGCAGTCGATGGTGACGGTGTCGCTGCCGCTCCAGGTCAGGTTGCCTCCGTCGATCATCAGCCTGGTGCAGTTGGTGAAGGAGACTGGCTTGCGCAGGTAAAACATCCCTCTGATGTCCACTGTGTCGCCCAAGTGGGTGGCAGATGTGGATGGGTCGAAGGACACGTTGGATCTAAGAATAAAAGAGAAGATACAATAAGTAACGTTTTTCGAGTTGACTTTAATGCACGTGTATGCGTTGTCCCCCCCCCCCCCCCCCTCCCCTCTCCCAATTTTTTTTATCAGTTCTCCTATGTCACATTAAAGAAGCTGGTTGGACAGTGACTAAAGATGACAACGCGAAGGGCACAAGGCTGCACATTCTAATAATTGAAAAGAGAGACAGACAGACAGACAGACAGACAGACAGACAGACAGACAGACAGACAGACAGACAGACAGACAGACAGACAGACAGACAGACAGACAGACAGACAGACAGACAGACAGAAAGAAAGAAATCAAAACGATGGATAAAGAAAACAAAGTTAAACAAAAATTAAACAGAAAATTCAAATTTGCACAATTTTTTTTTTAAATCCTACCTGGGTCCTGTGCTCGATGCTTGCAGTCCGTTGAGTCGCACCTCATTCGCGTGAAGGTCACCATACACTGTGAGTGACGTCACGGTCAGAGGGAAAGTATGGTTACCCATGATGGTCAAAGTGGATTCTTCTTCAACCGTGAGACGCTGAAGGTTTAGGGGCTGTGCCTGAAGTGTCATGTTTCCTCCTACCGTCAGTTCCACGTTACCCTGGAAACAGTCGAGGTATGGAAGACAATAACGGTCAAAATGTTAAAGTATCTGAATTTGCTGTACTTTTCTCGAGCGTGTTAATCTGTAACTTTACTGAATCGATCTCGTTCTGGAAAGGGGCAAAGCGTAGATATACAACATCCACTTTGCTTTTTTTCTTAACGACCAGACAATGTGAACCAGTTTTCAGAATGTCTGTGGTCTTTGACGTGACACAGACTTGTGACACAAGGGGAGGGCACGGATGCCACCTCTAAGTCATCAAATAAAGTTGACCCGTGTCCATCCCCGCCTTGCGTCGAACCTGTGATCCAAGAATCACAAGTCCAGTGCGCTACCAAATAAGCTACATGCATACTCGGCCAATTGAGTTGATCGTGGCTACCAAATCAAACATTTACCATTCAATATGAATAAGTCGTTCAAGATCATATAGCTAGGATGGCCATATTGCTGGCGTGACGTAGTTCTTACTGTACATACCCGGATGTCCAAAGTTCCCATAATGAAGCTCCACTTCTCAAATGTGACGTCAGAGTTTCGAGCCGGTTGTAGAGTGGCTGATGACGTCACGTACTTGTTTCCGTCAAACAGGTTCCCGATTTGCAGCGTCCTTGAAGCGCTGACGTAGACCAGTGACGTGTTGTCTGTTTCGATGTCGCTGACGTCAAGATTGACGTTAATGTTCAGGATGGCAGAGTTTTGCAGAACGATCTTGTCGAGGTTCGGGGTTGTGTCCAACATCCAGGTCGCGCCACCTGATGAAGTAACAGAAGTAAAAGAATCTTGCATAAATTCGCTTTAAAGACACGTACCTTCTTCGTGTGTAAACGTCCAGGTCAACCACCATCTGTCCGCGCTTATACATTGGACAAAAACATCCTTCCACCTTAAAGGCACAGTAAGCCTCCCGTAAACCATCAAAGATACTGTCAGGCTTTTACACACAGTACAAACACCCTTCCATTTGAACGCTCACCGAACGGGAACATCCTAGGTGCCCTACGTAAAGAGCGAGCAATTTTCAAAGAATTAATTTTGCGGATTGTCTCCTCACACAATCGGACCGTGGTGCGTTTTGGCGCTAGACCTAACTTTTAAAATCTAAATAATAAATTGACAGCTTGTTACACAAACATTCTTAAATCATAAAAGAATTATTTTTTCATCAAGACAAGATCAGTACAATTCGAAGTTTTGAAAGTTTGAAAAAAGAAAAGCCCGGAAGCAGGGTCACGCAAGGTCGTGGTTCTCGTAGCAGACGACGGTTTATGCCTCTCGCCAGTTCCTCTGAACAGCAAAAGCCATCGCGAGAGTTCTTGTGAACCACAGCCGTTTGTTTCGTGCATAGTCAGAGGTACATAATAACGTGCTATTGCAGATAAGCTCACAGCGAATTACAAACTGACGACAACATTGTGAAACAGGGAAACTGGATCACATGGGTTCACGATGGCTCAGGGGTAAGATAAACCACACCAAAATAAATTCTTTGAAAATTTTTAAATGAAAGGGTGTTTGTACTGTGTGTAAAAGCCTAACAGTATCTGTGATGGTTTACAGGAGGCTTACTGTGCCTTTAACGCAGTCTCAATATCAACGGCAGGGCTGTTTTTCATGCTATATTATCATTAAACAAGTCGCGTAAGGCGAAATGACTACATTTAGTCAAGCTGTGGAACTCACAGAATGAAACTGAACGTAGTCCGCCGCTAGTGCAAAAGGCAGTGAAAGTGACGAGCCTGTTTGGCGCGGTAGCAATTGCGCTGTGCTTTACTGTACCTCTCTTCGTTTTAAATTTCTGAGCGTGTTTTTAATCCAAACATATCATATCTATATGTTTTTGGAATCAGCAACCGACAAGGAATAAGATGAAATAGTTTTTAAAACGATTTCGAAAATTTAATTTTGATAATAATTTTTATAGTTTTAATTTTCAGAGCTTGTTTTTAATCCAAATATAACATATGTATATGTTTTTGGAATCAGAAAATGACGAAGAATAAGATGAAATTGCTTTTGGATCGTTTAATAAAAAAAATAATTTTAATTAGAAGTTTTCGATTTTTAATGACCAAACTCAGTCATTAGTTTTTAAGCCACCAAGCTGAAATGCAATACCAAACCCCGGCCTTTGTCGAAGATTGCTTTGCCAAAATTTCAATCAATTTAATGGAAAAATGAGGGTGTGACAGTGCCGCCTCAACTTTTACAAAAAGCCGGATATGATGTCATCAAAGGTATTTATCGAAAAAAATAAAAAAGCATCCGAGGATATCATACCCAGGAACTCTCATGTCAAATTTCATAAAGATCGGCCCAGTAGTTTAGTCTGAATCGCTCTACACACACACACACAGACACACACACACCCACACACACACACACACACACACACACATACACACACACACCACGACCCTCGTCTCGATCCCCCCTCTATGTTAAAACATTTAGTCAAAACTTGACTAAATGTAAAACAAGTCGCGTAAGGCGAAATTACTACATTTAGTCAAGCTGTGGAACTCACAGAATGAAACTGAACGTAGTCCGCCGCTAGTGCAAAAGGCAGTGAAAGTGACGAGCCTGTTTGGCGCGGCAGCGGTTGCGCTGTGCTTCATAGCACGCTTTACTGTACCTCTCTTCGTTTTAACTTTCTGAGCGTGTTTTTAATCCAAACATATCATATCTATATGTTTTTGGAATCAGGAACCGACAAGGAATAAGATGAAATAGTTTTTGAATCGACTTCGGAAATTTAATTTTGATCATAATTTTTATATTCTTAATTTTCAGAGATTGTTTTTAATCCAAATATAACATATGTATATGTTTTTTGAATCAGAAAATGACGAAGAATAAGATGAAACTGTTTTTGGATCGTTTAATAAAAAAAAATTTTAATTACAAGTTTCCGATTTTTAATGACCAAACTCACTCATTAGGTTTTAAGCCACCAAGCTGAAATGCAATACCAAACCCCGGCCTTCGTCGAAGATTGATTTGCCAAAATTTCAATCAATTTAATGGAAAAATGAGGGTGTGACAGTGCCGCCTCAACTTTTACAAAAAGCCGGATATGACGTCATCAAAGGTATTTATCGAAAAAAAGAAAAAAACACCCGGGGATATCATACCCAGGAACTCTCATGTCAAATTTCATAAAGATCGGCCCAGTAGTTTAGTCTGAATCGCTCTACACACACACACACACAGACACACACACACTCACACACATACACACACACATACACACACACACACACACAGACACACACACACTCACACACATACACACACACACACACACACACACACACACACCACGACCCTCGTCTCGATTCCCCCCTCTATGTTAAAACATTTAGTCAAAACTTGACTAAATGTAAAAAAGAAAAAGTTGCACATTGACATGGATGGCAGTTATGTTACGTCAAAAACGAAACAAGTTCGAGAAGGTGTAATAATGCTTATATTGGCGACACATTAAAACTATACGCGTCTCCGGAGAAACTGACAAATAATTTCAAGAACATAGTTAATCTTAGTGACTTTGTCATATCAGCAGTGGAAGAGTACTCAAAAGTCACCGCCACGCTGTGCATTTGTCTGTTAGGTGTGTCATTAACCCGCTTTTTTGGCCGTGAAAGAGTGGAAACAGAAGATCAACGATCTATCGAATTACGTTTTTGGTTTCAAAATACCAACAACCAAAACCAGTTGAATAAAGATGATTTCTGTGCTACGTTGGGCCATTGGGGAGCCGGGGGGGGGGGGGGGGGGGGGGGTAGGGGGTGTTAATTTCATATCTGCCAACCAATGTCAAAAGGTAATAAAAATGGTCTTACAAGAAGTAATACAATGTTCTTACCGGTTGCTGATAGGTCGATGTCGGTGCCAGTCACACGAAGCCCCGCCCACTGTCCGCGATTGTCCAATCGCAGCTCGCCAACACCTGGTGACCCTTCCTTGACCCAGAACACTGTCCCCGCCCCTCCTGCTCCGCCTATGCACAAGGACATGTAAGGACGATTGTAAAGGTAAAGTCGTTTAGGTTCATTATCTCAGTTCTGACCAGGTTTGTACATGGGAACGACTATCCGTCCACTTAGACACATACCAAAAACAAGAGGCGAAGCCTTCAAGGCTCACGTAAGAAATAGACAAACAGTAACACAAACTCAATCACTCCGTCACACATACACACCCACACACACAGTAAGCTTAGGTGAGACTGTGCAAGAAAGAGAGACACTAGATCTAGATCTGTCTGTCTGCATGTAGCCTACTTACAGGGACACGACTGCCAAATAGTCTCGGCCCGCTCAAAATAACAATGACCGAGACCACACACACCACGCGAGAGAGAAAGACTACAGGGAGGCATGCCGTCATGATGCATTAATTGACGTCAAACACTTTTGACCGTGACGTAATCTTATGCGAGCTTTATCCATAGTCTTGGATAACCACTCACACATAGACTCGGAAATGTTAAAGTTTCTACCACAGACATACACACGCACAAACACACACACACACGCACACACACACGCACAAACGCACAGACAGACAAAGTTACGATCGCATAGGCTACACTTCGTGAGCCAATCAAAAGCCTGGCTGCTTGCTGTGCAGACTTAGACTTTTAATTGATCAGTTTCACACACAAAACGGCACTACTGTTCGTTAACAGAAATATTTCATAAAGAAATTCCCACTCTAAACAGACAGCACCGAAGCTGTTGATTTTTGGTGTGTTAAGTGAATGGTTGACCTTAATTAACAAAAAATGCTGCCCTATTTTGGTATACCGCACACAGCCTTCAGGCCCAGAACATGATCACGGGAAATGTAAATTACATGTTGGTGGGAAATGCTTTCTTTCTTTATTTGGTGTTTAACGTCGTTTTCAACCGTTCAAGGTTATATCGCGACGGGGTGGGAAATGCGAACTGACAAACCGTATAACGTTTCGTTTGGCTAGCAGCACTAACAGGTATGTAAAGGCATCTGTGAAGAGTTTTGTAAAGCTTTTGACTGCACGCGATATGTTTATATCGTAATCTGCGAGGAAAAAAAGACAAATCGTTGCTACAGCAATGCTGTGACCTGCACTGCATCTTTAAAGTTAGTATCCTTACCATCAGCAGGAGGTGATGTATGCATTTCCATAAAGCCAGCTTCTGTCTCTGAAAATAGAAAAAGAAAAAGACGGATTGTGAAAAAATAGAACAACCATTCGTAATTTATTTTGTCAAAGCTAAACATGAGTTAAATGTTCAAGTAAAAAAGACAATGCAAACATCACCCAAATCATACACGTTTTCATCTCTTCAAATCTTGCCCAAACGTTTCCTTTTTGTAAATGCAATTTTAGTCAGTTTGAATATCATTAGCTAGGTCAAGTCACTTCTCCTCCTTTTAATAATACAAACAAATTTCAGAAATCAAATAACAGAAACAAAATAGTTTTAAAAATTCATGCAACTCGGCTGGAATATGCCCGCTTGGTTGTCTAAATGCCTTTCTGGGTATCTTGCGTATAGTTCTCAATTGCAATTGCACGTGTTTGTGTGCTGCACTTTTCTTCCCATGAAAAACGTTCGTCTCACAATATCAGGTTTGGTCAGGCAGCTCAGTCGGTAGCGCGCTGGATTTGTGTCCAGTTGGCCGCTGTCAGCGTGAGTTCGTCCCCACGTTCGGCGAGAGATTTATTTCTCAGAGTCAACTTTGTGTGCAGACTCTCCTCGGTGTCCGAACACCCCCGTGTGTACACGCAAGCACAAGACCAAGTGCGCACGAAAAAGATCCTGTAATCCATGTCAGAGTTCGGTGGGTTATAGAAACACGAAAATACCCAGCATGCTTCCTCCGAAAACGGCGTATGGCTGCCTAAATGGCGGGGTAAAAAACGGTCATACACGTAAAATTCCACTCGTACAAAAAACACGAGTGTACGTGGGAGTTTCAGCCCACGAACGCAGAAGAAGAAGAAGAAGAAGAAGAAGAAGAAGAAGAAGAAGAAGAAGAAGATCAGGCACATGCAATAAGAGCTTCCCTCCACTTGGTCACATACCAATATCAACAGCCTGGGAGCTATCTGTGTATAGTAAGAATGTTTGGATGAATTATTTTTCAACGGAAACTTTTTGCAAAATGGATTCATCAAAAACGTATTTCTCACTCTGCACGGGATACAGTCAGTCAGGCTAGTGATTGTTGGTATGTGTCCCACTGGAGGGACGGTCTTCTTCCACGCAAAAGACTTGTCAGATCTAAGATGGTGAGCCAATCATGTTTTCGCGGAACGGAGTGTGGCTGTAAAGAAGATTTATCCCCCAAAACATCCTCACACATACATCCAAAAACATACATTTTGATTCCCTCGCCGGTATTTTCAAGTGCAAGCACGTCTCATCGCCGATTGTGAGATACGTTCCTTATTTGTATCATAAGTGTTGGTATATCTACTTCAAAGACCACTAGGTGGACGTACTAGTAAATGTAACGTTTTGTTTTGTCAATAATTAAACGTTCCAATAACCTACAACTCTTGTTTTTTGGGGTTTTCCTCAGACATACAATACTCACGTGCTTTGTAGCCGTAGAGTCTGGCAACCATGGCCATGTAGGTGTGAAAATCATGCGGGAAGACGCGGATCTTGGAGGTGAGAACGGGATAGGCCAGGTATCTCTTGACCATGCTTGACTGGTCAGTGTTGGCTGGTATAACTTCTTTGTAGTCGGAATCCAGCATGGTTTTCTGCGTGAAAGAAAAAGGCGTTGTTACATTTAGTCAAGTTTTGACCTTGGTGAAGTCTCGCTGATGACTGGTTTTCAGTGTTGATCTTTTAGTTTCAAGCCGACACTTTGATATCGCTTCACGCCCCTTGTTTTCTACTGTTATCATCTGCTTGCACTCTCTGTCTCTTTTTCTCTTTGTCTCTCTCGGTCTTGTTCTATCTGTCTGTCTGTCTTTCTCTCGCGGCAGTTAGCTCACGGCCGACCATAACAGAGGGGAGAAAAGTTAAACATTTACATCTTTCTGTATTAGCTGCAGGACCACCGGACAACGAAATACAGAAAATGGTCGCTCCTTATTGACATTGAGAGGTGAGTGTGAGCGAAAAGAGAGGCCTTAGTTCTAATGAAACAGAAACACAACATAATGATAATGATCTCTTACCCAGTTTCCTGCTTCATCGTCGTAGACTTGCAGCTTGTAGCTTGAGACGTACCAGTTGTTTGTAGTCCCGGCTCCGCGGGTCTCAACAGAAGTGACGTAATACGGTACGTCACCGGGCACGCGCAGTTCGAGGTACTGCGATGGCGTATTGGAAGATGGCCTCCAGTGGTTTCGTGGATACCTGGTGTTGTCTAGGATTGCGTAGCTTGTAGAACCGCTACTTGCAGCTGCTTGAAGGTTTGGGATCAAGGCTTCTACATCTCCTGAAGGAGTCAATAAGGGAACGGATAATTGAGTTTTAAGTCAAGTAAAATGAAGTACATGAGTATTTAATTCAAAACGAATTAGTCATATGTATTGAATATTCTGTTTATTTAGATACACAAGGAGGAAATAGTAGCTGGAGTGTGAAAGGGGGGGGGAGGAGGGGGAGGGGGAAAAAGAACCACCACACCGAGAAAGAATTTGAAAGTGACTGTGGGAAATAGAAAGTTTTTACAGTGGAGCAGTAAACGACAGAACACCACAATTTTTCACTGAACACTTCGGTTGGCTCTCTAGGTGTGACAGATATAGACTATATTAAGTCTTCAGAGCTATTTTTCTGTTTGTTGGCGTTGTAACAAACATAATTTTTCATATTCTCGTTTTACAAAAACACTCACTCTTAGACCTTCCGTGAAACAATCAACCATCACCATGTTTGTCTGTTTGTTTGTTTGTTTGTTTGTTTGTTTGTCTGTTTGTTTGTTTGTTTGTTTGTTTGTTTGTTTGTCTGTTTGTTTGTTTGTTTGTTTGTTTGTTTGTCTGTTTGTTTGTTTGTTTGTTTGTTTGTTTGTTTGTTTGTCTGTTTGTTTGTTTGTTTGTTTGTTTGTTTGTTTGTTTGTTTGTTTGTTTGTTTGTTTGTTTGCTTAACGCCCAGCCGACCACGAAGGGCCATATCAGGGCGGTGCTGCTTTGACATAATTTTAACGTGCGCCACACACAAGACAGAAGTCGCAGCACAGGCTTCATGTCTCACCCAGTCACATTATTCTGACACCGGACCAACCAGTCCTAGCACTAACCCCATAATGCCAGACGCCAGGCGAAGCAGCCACTAGATTGCCAATTTTAAAGTCTTAGGTATGACCCGGCCGGGGTTCGAACCCACGACCTCCCGATCACGGGGCGGACGCCTTACCACTAGGCCAACCGTGCCGGTCATCATCATATAAGTCAACATTTTGTTTAAAGATGTGTTTATATACGAGCTGTTATTGTCAGTCAATTTCACAGGGGCCAATGTCTACCATATGTACCAGTTGCGATACAACGTGATTAGACTCTAACCTGCTACTGTGCAAACCACTTTAACAGATTGATTGTGAAACAGGGACTATGCTGGCAGTTCGAACGGGCACTAATTTTAATTTCATGTCTGTATCGAACAGCTCACCTCCTAGGCCTCCGTGCGCCAGAGCAGTTCCCAGGAAACCCTCAGTGGTATAGGTCAAGGTCACTCTTCCTCCTCCCCCTCCTCCTCCTCTGCCACTCCCCCCGCTCCCCCCTCGGCCCCCGTTGGCCAGGATGTGACCCCCTCCCTCCACTCGCTCGGCCTCGACCTTGATGCTTCCTCCTGCGCCGCCCCCGCACTTGCCCTGACCTCCGTCGTGACCTTGAACCGATATGACTCCGTCGACTTTGAGCGAGGTCGTGACCGTGACCTTGAGAGCGCCGCCGCCGGAGCCGCCGCACGAGGCTTGACCTCCACCTCCGCTGCCCATGGTCACTGGAGAGTGGAAGCTGCCGTGCGCGCGGGATTGTGATGACGTCAGGAAGGACCCTCCGGGGTTGCCTCCCCTCCCCCCGTGACCGCCTGCAAAGCAACAAATATAATTTAGACAATCGTTTTCAGAAATTATATTTTTTTGTTTTTTATTTGTTGTTATGGGTTAGTGGGTGAGTGAACGATTGATTTGACGATTTATAGATTGTGTAATAGTATTAGGCTTTTCTTACACAGAAGAATACTTGAGAAAGGGGCATTAACAGTCTTTATGCAACTGCTATTCAAACTTGAAAACAAAACACAAGAGGCCGTTATCGTGTGAGTTTGGGCGTGAAGAGTTTGGTTGATTGGTTTCTTGGTGATCTAACCGGTAAGTTATAGAATGCAGAATACCGATTATTTCATTACCCAGAATACGTAGGGGTGCATGGGCATTTGTTGCGTGTCTACTTGGCTGGTTGAATTGTTGGTATTGTTACATTATTCGGGGTGGATGTAGCTTTTCCTTGAAATTGCTATCGAGATTTTCTCTATAAATATAATTCACTAGGAAACACTAGACTGATAATTATTGTGATGCACACAAATTCGTGCGTAATGGTGCGAATGACCCTTCACCCAGTGAGGTCAAGAACAAAGGGTTTATAAGAGTGTCCAGGATAAATTATTTTTGCTTTCTTACATTCGAGGTTTTTCTTATCGGGAGACTCCGGATATAAGAAATATTTTTCCTTATGGGAGGAAAAACAAATGTCATCATATTTTTTGGAAATGCATTGCATTATATGCCCGCAGGCAGGTGCATGAATGTGTATGTGATAATGAATATTTATGTTTGTAAATGTGCGTGGAAAATAATATGTGTATTTTAATGTGTTATTCCTGACTTGTAGTAGGGTTTGGGACATAGCACATGGTGGCCGCCATTATTAGCCTCGGCTTTTCCATATGTGTATGGGGCTTCAAACCTCCTGTTGAAATACACGTGGAAAAAAACACTTTTGGACAGGAATTAAAGGCACAGTAAGCCTCCCGTAAACCATCACAGAGCTCCCCGAGCTGTCTACATACAGTACAAGCATACTTCCATTTGAACACTCACCGAACGGAAACATCCTGGCTGCTTTCTGTCGAGCGTGAGAAATGTTTAAAGAATTTATTTTCGTGGACTTGCTTCTCTACAACAATGGCGCCTCGTTTTGGTGCTGGACGGCTGTTATGAATATTCAATACCGGAAATCACGCCCGGACAGTAAGCCTCCCGTAAACCATCACAGATACTGTCAGGCTTTTACACACAGTACAAACACCCTTCCATTTGAACGCTCACCAAACGGGAACATCCTAGGTGCCCTACGTAAAGAGCGAGCAATTTTTAAAGAATTAATTTTGCAGATTGTCTCGAACACTTTTTGGACCCATCCTGAACTCAGGTCAAAAATGAGTTACTTCCCTTCGGGTCTCATTCTATCGATGTAAACTGGCCATAGCCGTGGATCGATGATTATCAGAATGTTTTTGGACCGTGGTGCGTTTTTGCGCTAGACCTAACTTTTAACATCTAAATAATAAATTGACAGCTTGTTACACAAACATTCTTTAATCATAAAAGAATTCTTTTTTCATCAAGACAAGATCAGTACAATTCGAAGTTGTGAAAGTTTGAAAAAAGAAAAGCCCGGAAGCAGGGTCACGCAAGGGTCGTAGCAGACGACGGTTTATGCATATCGCCGTTCCTCTCAACAGTCAAAAGCCGGAGTTTTTGTGAACCACAGCCGTTTGTTTCGTGCATAAAAACGTGCTATTGTAGATAAGCTCACATCGAGTCGCTGGTTGAAAACGACGTTAAACACCAAATAAAGAAAGAAAGAACATCGAGTCGCATTCAAATGACTAACTGACGACTACATTGTAAAAAAGGGAAACTGGATCACACGGGTTCACGATGGTTCAGGGGTAAGATTAACCACGCAAAAATAAATTCTTTGAAAATTGTTCGCTCTTTACGGAGGGCACCTAGGATGTTCTTAATTGGTGAGTGTTTAAATGAAAGGGTGTTTGTACTGTGTGTAAAAGCCTAACCGTATCTGTGATGGTTTACGGGAGGCTTACTGTGCCTTTAAGATAAGTATCGTCGCGGTTTTGTTTGGTTGTTTTGGGATGGGTTTTTTTCCGACATCAGGTCCAATCGTTTTTGTTCTGTAACTTGCTCTTTTCTTTGATTCTATGTTCCTAAACCTTTATTCGTGACTAAAAATGTGTCTAGTTTCTAATGGAGTTCCATATCGATACACACCGACACATATTTTGCAAGCACAAGAAGAGTAATTGCTATCTGAGTGGGGCGGGGATGTAGCTCAGTCGGTAGTGCGCTGGATTTGTATCCAGTTGGCCGCTGTCAGCGTGAGTTCGTCCCCACGTTCGGCGAGAGATTTATTTCTCAGAGTCAACTTTGTGTGCAGACTCTCCTCGGTGTTCGAACACCCCCGTGTGTACACGCAAGCACAAGACCAAGTGCGCACGAAAAAATCCTGTAATCCATGTCAGAGTTCGGTGGGTTATAGAAACACGAAAATACCCAGCAGGCTTCCTCCGAAAACGGCGTATGGCTGCCTAAATGGCGGGGTAAAAAACGGTCATACACGTAAAATTCCACTCGTGCAAAAAACACGAGTGTACGTGGGAGTTTCAGCCCACGAACGCAGAAGAAGAAGAAGAAGAAGCTATCTGAGTGTAAATATTCAGAATTATGTACAATACCAATGAATGATTATACAAATTAGATTGTTGTTTGCTTCTATAAGATAGAATTTCTGTTTATTGTTTTACCAATATATTTGTTTGTAACAGGAATAGAACAAAAGGTCAATGAAATCTATTTCTCTAACACAATACGAGCTATGTTAAATCTGCACTATGGGATTTATCCATTCTAACAACAGAATATATATGGAATGTAGTACGAAGGCTACCACAACGCAACAGTCTTAATCTTGTTTCTTTCATTAAACTGGTAACATTGTTTTTGCACAAGCTCGAAACCGAATTTATATTTCCAAAATAGTGCTGTAATAGGTTTGCCTACTGTGTTTTGTTAAGGATCATTCTGATCTGCAGGGAATTCACGAAAAACGTTTGACAGCAAATGTGTGTTGTTAACCCGTGAGTTGTAAAAACATTTTACAAATCACGTCGAACCTAAAACCG
The DNA here is from genome assembly GCF_037325665.1 of Littorina saxatilis. Classification (NCBI taxonomy): domain Eukaryota; kingdom Metazoa; phylum Mollusca; class Gastropoda; order Littorinimorpha; family Littorinidae; genus Littorina; species Littorina saxatilis. Next base: position 4,345,724 of record NC_090255.1, read on the forward strand.
CGATTTGTAAAAATGTAAAAATGTAAAAATATCGCATTCCACAAAGTAATGCATGCCTTTTATTATTATTAATTTTTCTTGTTTAGAGCCTCTACGCTGAGTGGTGGGGGTGGTTTTAGATCCACATCCCATTAATTTTTGGTGCAATCCCATTTTGCCGCCGTCCCATTTTTTGCCCCATCCACGGGATTGCGCCAAAATGGGATGTGGAGCTAATGGTACATGATATGATGGTAACATGACACTTGGCCTGTGAAATGTCGCGAAATGGAATGGGGATGAAATGAGATAACGGCGAAACGGGACTAATAGATCCCTTGACTTTGGGGTAGCGCGACTCTGTTACTGCTAGCTTTCCACTGGGAGGAAGCGACCCCAGTTTCCAAGCGATGGGACAAAAAAGTAATTACATTTTTTTTCTCAATAGATCCCTTCACTTTGAAGATACCGCAACACGGTAGCCTAGTGGTAAGGCGTCCGCCCAGTGAGCGGGAGGTCGTGGGTTCGAACCCCGGCCGGGTCATACCTAAGACTTTAAAATAGGCAATCTAGTGGCTGCTCCGCCTGGCGTCTGGCATTATGGGGTTAGTGCTAGGACTGGTTGGTCCGGTGTCAGAATAATGTGACTGGGTGAGACATGAAGCCTGTGCTGCGACTTCTGTCTTGTGTGTGGCGCACGTTAAATGTCAAAGCAGCACCGCCCTGATATCACCCTTCGTGGTGGACTGGGCGTTAAGCAAACAAACAAACAAAACACTTTGGAGATTATTAGTTAAATATCGGGCGCATTTACGTGATTTGTAAAACATTTTACATTTTTACAAATCGAGGGTTAACATGTGTGCCCAAAGTGGGTATCTGATTGGCTGCGGACCTGGGTGCACGAAGCGGGCGTTCTGATGGGCTGTTATGACGGTTAGCCCGGAGAGATGATGATGATAATTAGTTGTAACGTCCTCTTAGAACCATTTGGCCTATCTTGGGACAGGTAGAGTTAATATGCATTATGTGGGGACAAGACACTGGACAAACATGTAAACAGAGAACACATAATTATGATCGTGTTATATATCTGGAAGTCTGTTGTTGCGATATTTCAAAATGGGGATGGAAGTAATGATTGTGTACGCGGAATATGGTTGAACTGGAGCGGTTTTGTAGGCTTATTTGCTTTTTATGTATGTAGAATATGTTTATATTTGTGGCTGAATAATAATAAAATTTCCCCCGCAGGTTAGGGGGAAGAATTTACCCGATGCTCCCCAGCATGTCGTAAGAGGCGACTAACGGATTCTGTTTCTCCTTTTACCCTTGTTAAGTGTTTCTTGTATAGAATATAGTCAATGTTTGTAAAGATTTTAGTCAAGCAGTATGTAAACAATGTTAAGTCCTTTGTACTGAAAACTTGCATTCTCCCAGTAAGTTCATATATTATACTACGTTGCAAGCCCCTGGAGCAATTTTTTGAATAGTGCTTTTGTGAACAAGAAACAATTAACAAGTGGCTCTATCCCATCTCCACCCTTTCCCCGTCGCGATATAACCTTGAACGGTTGAAAACGACGTTAAACATCAAATAAAGTTAAAAAAGAATAATAAAATAAAATTAAATTAAATTAAATTAAAAAAGCCCGGAGAGAGAGAACGAGGGGAGAGAGAAAGAGGGAGTGGGAGGTAGGGGTGGAGGGGGAGGGGGTAGAATCAGAGTTTAACGGCGTGTGTCTATCTGTCTGTGCATGTGTGCGAGTGGCGTCACTGATTCTGCAAATAGCGTGCATGCCATGTGAGTGACATGTGATTTTTGAGAGTGGATGCTAACCCTAACCCGAGATTGTATTATGAGCTATTTTTCACTTTTTCTAATCTAAGTCTAACTTTTTCTAAGTTGAAAAAAGGGCTACCCGTGGACCGCCCCCGAATAATGTAACAATTGTTCAATCAATCAATGAGTCTTATATCGCGCATATTCCGTGGGTACAGTTCTAGGCGCTCTGCAGTGATGCCGTGTGAGATGAAATTTTATACGGCCAGTAGATTGCAGCCATTTCGGCGCATATTTACCTTTCACGGCCTATTATTCCAAGTCACACGGGTATAGGTAGACAATTATTAACTGTTACATTATTCGCTTTTGTTACATTATTCGTTGTATCAGATGATCCCTTTAACCCGTCATAAATTGTTTAAATTCTTCGCTCAGTGTGCATGAAAGATGCACACTGTTTCTTCAAGAGTAACCTTATCCTCTTTTCCCCCGCCGAGCTGATGTCCTTTTCTTACATCGATAAAACTCTCCACCACAAAACCTCTCAAATCATCCGAAAAGATATACAGTTCCGTTCGGGGTTTGGAATGATGTTACTACACAACACGCATAACTTAAACATCAATGTTTGGAGGTTTAATTATTTGAACTTTAAACATTATGTTTTGAGTTATCTTTGCAGACTGAAAGCCATTCATGTGAGTCTGATTTGTATAGGCTTTCACTTAGACACATATCCAAAATCAACTCCCTGGCTGCATTCTGTCAAGAGTGGACAATTTCTTTGCTGAATTAGATAAGGATAAGGATAAGAGTCATATAGTCCTGTGAGGTTACCTTCATGGAAATTCGGGCTGCTTTCTCCCTGGGGAAAGCGAGCTGCCATACAGTATACGGCAATACCCATTTTATTTATTTTTTTCCTGCATGCGTGTATTCATGTTTCCAAGCCCTGAGACTTTCGCTGTGAACTTGGGTTCTTTATCGTGCGCATGCGTGCACATGGGGGTGTTCGGACACTGAGGAGAGTCTGCACAAAGTTGACTCTGGGAAATAAATCCCTCACCGAACGTGGGGATCGAACCCACGCCGATAGCGACAACTGGTTTTGAAGCCATCGCCGCTACCGACTGAGCTATTTCCCCGCCCTCAACAGCATCACAAAGGTGACACTTACTAACTTAAATCAGTACACAGTTTCCAGTCTACACAGAAAGCAGCCGGACTGTTGATTGTTGACGTTGGTTTAAAGTGAAGAGTGCTCTTATCCTGTGTAAATATCTCAACAGAAGTGTGGCCGACATATTCGCTTACTGGAAAAAAAAGTGTAACTTTAAGTACATATATATACCATGTTTTCAATCTAATATGTACCTTTAAGTACACATATACCATGTTTTCGACCTTACACGTACCTTTAAGTTCGCATATACCATGTATTCAACCTAACATGTACCTTTAAGTACACATATACCATGTATTCAACCTAACATGTACCTTTAAGTACACATATACCATGCACTCAACCTAACATTATATACCTTTAAGTACACATATACCATGTATTCAACCTAACATGTACCTTTAAGTACACATATACCATGTATTCAACCTAACATTATATACCTTTAAGTACACATACACCATGTATTCAACCTAACATGTACCTTTAAGTACACATAATGAAACCAAGTTTTCGACCTTACATGTATGATGTACCTTTAAGTACACAGATACCATGTTATCAACCTTTAAGTACACATATACCATGTTTTCAACCTAACATGTACCTTTAAGTACACATACTCCTTGTTTTTCAACCTAACACTAACTGGATAATAAGAACTATGTATCACACCAAATAAACAACCAAAAAAATCTTCTTTTTAAATTTTAACGTTTTACTAAACAAAAACCTCCTCAATATGATCGCTTACTCGAGAAGGAATATGCATCTTTAAGCACAAAAATAGGCCTAACCATGTTTTCAACCAAACACCAACTTGATATTACAAAACAGGTGAGATAACACACAAAGAGTGCACCACTTTTCACCCGGGTCGTCATGATACGATGCACCCAGACAATCCACCCTTTCACGACTGCGGGGTGGAAGGGTGGGTAGCCTTTCTTTCTTTCTTTCTTTCTTTCTTCGTCTAGTCATTATTTCTGCTTGTGAAAATCCCCGCATTGCCATAATGGTTGCCCTCGATAAAAGAAAATGCGCAGCTATTTTGACCTTTATAACGTCTATTTCCAAGTTTGTTTGTGTGGAACATATTTTCGTTGTGACAGAAGAATGGGGTCAAGGTCTTTATGGTTTTTGAGAACTTTTTCTGTGCGTCTCTGCAGGGCCGGACTACCGGGGGGGTTATGGGGGTTGCGCAACCCCCCCCCCCCCCCCTAGCCTAAACATGTACCTCACTTATTTAAAACATTTTTTATTATTGTTTATTTTATGCCGTTTCATGCAAAGAGCGACCATTTTGCTATCTCAGAATATGACCTACCCATCAGCTTCAGGGGGCTTCGCCCCCTGACCCCCACTGGCAACCCCCCCCCTCCTCTTAGCCTAGTCCGGCCCTGCTCTGTCTCTATGTAGCTCTCAGTCTGTCAGTCAGCCAATCAGATTGGCTGTCTGTCTGTCTGTCTGTTTGTTTGTCTGGCTGGCTGGCTGTCTGTTTATCTGGCTGGCTGGCTGGCTGGCTGTCTGGTTGGCTGGCTGGCTACATGTCTGTCTGTCTGTCATTCCGTCCGTCAGGTCTGGATGTCTGGGTGTTTGTGTGTTAAACACACACACAAACACACACAACACACACACAACACACACACACACACACACACACACACATACACACACACATACACACACA